>NC_142070.1:80120000-80345000 GCF_059756535.1 Pantherophis guttatus | reverse complement strand
ATAAAAATAAAAAAATTTAAAAATAAATAAATCGGAGCCACAACAGATTCTAAATCATAAAGATTGGAGCTTCCACTTACCAACTGCTGTGCATTATAAGTGAGCCATGGCTCTGCCCACTGAATAAGTCTCTCCATTACTAGATTTATCTATAAGTAGATTTATCTTCGGTTTCCCGGAGCTGCCCCTGGGGTTTCAAAGACACCGAAGCAGCCCTTGGAAGCTCCTGTGGCGAGTGGCCCTGCCTATCATTATATCTCGACAACTAAATCTACATTTCGTACAAGTCCCCAGATTATCCCGTTCATTTGCTCTTAATAAGCCATCATCAAACCAGCAGCTGGTCTTCTCGATTCCCCTGTGCTTGTGTTCAAGTGATAAATTGTTTAACCTTGATAGAATTTCAAACACGTTGGGCTACCCATGAAATAATAAATTAACGAGTTTCATCTCTGCAATTAGCGTTAGTTATTGCTTCGGCGGTGTCCTTAGGTACGAGTCTGGATTTTTTTTTTCCCTCAAGGCACCGCCAGACTTCTGAACAGAATATCTGATGGCCAAGTAAACACTGTGTCAGCTTTGGAAGCCATATTAGGCCGGAAGCTTCCATGCTGCCATTTTCTTCTGTGTGGGAAAGAAGGAGGGAGGATTTAGTAGAGGGATTGTCTTCGGATATAATAGCATTCTTCCTGTCAGTCAAGGTCAAGGCGATCCTGCATCTGGAGAAGGAGTGATCGGCATGCTGTCTCGAGATGGGACGGATGGTGATTGGAGCATGTGATCGACTGAGGACTGAGGGGATGGTTTTGGGGTTTTTGATTTACTGAGGGAAAACCTGGACCTTTCAGATTCAGGTTTTCCCATATTTATTTATTTATTATTTATTATTGCGATTTATATGCCGCCTTTCTCCCTGGGGACTCAAGGCGGCTGACAAAATGACAAATTCCAATAAAAATCACAATGAAATAAAATTAAAATCAGCAACCCTATTAAAAACAGTTTAAAATTATGGCAGTGTTCCCCCCAAACAGATCAGTTGAGTTGACGAAAGAGCCACGTCTTCAGCTCGCGACGAAAGGAAAGAAGGTCGGGGGCTGTCCTGATGTGCCAGTTTACCTATTCTAGTAAATAGAACTTCGAAAAATTTCTATTTTTTTTTTAACTTGGAGTTTTTACTTGGAGTCGGGTTTTTTTTTCTCATGGACACACTGTCCATGAGATGTCAGGTCCAGAAATAAAATAAGCCAAAAGAGAAACAGAGGTGGGGGGAACAGGAGAGACTGTGGCCTTGAAGACTCTCCAAAAGAACGCAAATGAACAGCTGTCTGCAACGAATATAAATCCTTCCATTCTCCATTATCCTGTCAGAGCTGAAGAAGCTTCTTGGATGACAAGCGAAACGTCTTCAAAAGGAAAAAAAAAACCAGAAAATCCAGTTGCCTCTTGAAAAAAATGCACCTTTGGGACAACTGTGACCTGGATGACTGAGAATCTCCTTAGACGGGTGTCAGCAACCTGCAGCTCTGGAGCCGCATGTGGCTCTTTCGGCCCTCTGCTGTGGCTCCCTGTCAGGTGATCCCACCACTGTCTGGCTCCGCCCCTCACCCTCCCATCCCAGTCACTCCTCGCCGGGCCTGAGAAGGTAAGGGCTACAGCGGGGGATAGAGAAGCGGCTGGGGCAGAGACAGAAAGATACAGAGAGAGGGGGAGAGAGAGAGAGATATAGAGAGATAAAGAGAGAGAGAGAGAGAAAGGGGGGAGGGAGGGACGGAGGGAGAGAGAGAGAGATGTCAAAAGGGTTTTGTGGTTCTCTGTGTTTTTAACACCCGGTTCTCTGCCCTAATGATCGGCTGGGTAGGTGTGGCTAGGGGGGGTCATGTGACTGGTGGAAGTGAGTGATGTCAAGTTGGCCACGCCTACCCTGGGTTTTGTGGCTCCCGGTGTTTTCTTTTCTGTGGGAAACGGGTCCAAATGGCTCTTTGAGTGTTTAAGGTTGCAGACCCCTGCCCGAGAAAAGTTTTAGGAGAGCTTCACATTAACTTTAGCAGATGAAATGATTCATGTTTCATTTTTTAAAAAAGAGCAGATCTGTCAGTGTTATAAATGAACAGGCCTTCGGAACATCTGTAGCCAGTGTTTGGACAGCTCGTCGCAATCTTTTCACTTCTCCCTTTGCAGAGATCTGCAATTTACTTGTCGTGCTCCATTTTAATATTCAGATTTTTACCCACATCATCATTTTCCCTATCATCTGGACCTTCAATTTTCCTCCCATCACAGTTTATGCGCTCCGATCTCCACCCACTGCATGACAAGGAACATCTTTTCTGGGTTGTTAGCAACCATCGGTATTTCAAATATTAATTTATCATTCCTTGGGTCAGAACAGACACTGCCACGTTCCTTGGGTTCAATCCCTGATTGGGCATGAAGAAGGTTCTAGAATTGTCATTCCTTGCTCCCGTTGAAGACAGTGTTGTGGCTCCGTTGCCTGAGCCTGGGCTACCAACAAATGCAGACTCTGAGAGTAAGGGAGAGGAGTTGGCAAGGCCTCCCTCTCCAGGACCCTCCTCTCTGGCAATGCCTCCGGAGGACACCGAAGGCCAAGAGATAGGCCCAGAGCGAAGCACATCCCCGCAGCCACAGGTGGACAGTGACGAAGGAGATAAGAGCTGGCTGGCTCCTCGACAGCGGCGCAGGGAGAAGCGTGCGCAGCAGAGGGGAAGGCATGCCAGAGATTAGCTGAGTCACTGGACCACACCCCACAGGGTATAAATGTGGGTGTGGTGGCCGGTTCAGTTTGTGACGAGCAAAAACTAGAAATAATCCATGATCTCTGCGTTACTGGACTTCTGCCTCCCTTGTTGGACTGCATTTGGACTAATCCTTGTATTGCTGAAACTTTGCCTGCTTTATCGGAATGCTTGCAGTCTAATCTTTGTTTTGTGTGAGTAAAGTCTGAATTGGCAGCTAGCCACTGGGTTGCTGCCAGCTTTATCTTCAAAGACTTTGTCGCGTGGCTTATTAACTCTGGGCCGTCTGTGGGGGTGCGTGTGTGGGACGGGGACAGAACAGACAGAAGGTGAAAAAAAGCTTACAATGTCCCCTTAATATGTGGGATAGAGTAACAACGGTGGCAAGATACTATCTCGCTTAGCAACACGAATTTTGGGCTCAACTGTGGTCAAAAAAGGTGATGAGACTTTGGAAAAAGTGCAGAGAAGAGCAACGAAGATGATTAAAAGCCTGGAGACTAAAACATACAAAGAACGGTTGCAGGAACTGGGTATGGCCAGTTTAGAGAAAAGAAGGACTAAGGGGTGATGTGATAGCAGTCTTCCAGTATTTGAAAGGGTGCCACAAAGAGGAGGGAATCAACATTTTCCAAAGCATCAGAAGGCAAGACAAGAAGCAATGGATGGAAACTAATCAAGGAGAGAAGCAACCTGGAATGAAGGAGAAACTTCCTGAGGACAATTAACCAGTGGAACAGAAGTTGCCTTCAGGAGTTGTGGGAGCTTCATCCCTGGAGGTTTTTAAGAAGAGACTGGACAGCCACTTGTCTGAAACGGTATAAGGAGTAGAATTAAGGAGCTGTATTCTGAATTGAATTACAGGGTCTACTGTCTACAGAAATGCCTAACCAGCAGAGGCGATCGAAATACAGTTCTAACTATGGTTTTCTTCAACTGTAAAAATAATACCAAGGATCTCCTCATGGACACTTCTCAATCCGTTCCATTCCCTAGAATTCCTTCTTCTCCACTGAACAACTGAATTCGTTTCTTTCCAGTTCAGAAGAACTGTTCTGAAGCAAGTTTTAAAAACAATACGGGTACAATATAACTAAAATCAATGACATATTGAATGTACGGCGTGACAAATTTATTGAATTTGAACTCTACGATGCCTGCAAATTCCCTGTATGTTTACTTGGTGTTTTGTATTTCTGGGTTGTTGTGTTTTTTTGCCTCTTGTCCCTTTGTTGTTGTTTATTTTTTCCCTTCATTTTTCAGGAGGAAAGAGAAAGATAGGAAGTCAAATTTGTTGCTTATTTTGGGCTGACAAAGCAGTAAGCACTAAGTTGTTGTTGTTAGTTGCGAAATCATGTCCGGCCCATCGCGACTCCATGGACAACGTTCCTCCAGGCCTTCCTGTCCTCTACCATCCTCCGGAGTCCATTTAAGCTCACGCCGACTGTTTCAGTGACTCCATCCAGCCACCTCGTTCTCTGCCGTCCCCTTCTTCTTTTGCCCTCCATCGTTCCCAGCATTCGGCTCTTCTCCAGGGAGTCCTTCCTTCTCATTAGGTGGCCAAAGGATTTGAGTTTCCTCTTCAGGGTCTGGCCTTCTAAAGAGCAGTCAGGGTTGATCTCCTCTAGGACCGACCGGTTGGATGGCCTTGCAGTCCAAGGGACTCGCAGGAGTCTTCTCCAGCACCAGAGTTCAAAGGCCTCCATTCTTTGGCCTTCTCAGCCTTTCTTATGGTCCAACTTTCACAGCCATCCGTTGCAACTGGGAAAACCATAGCCTTGACTATACTCAATAAGAGGGAGCAGTCAATTTCAATCATTGTAATTGTGTGCAATTATTCTATCTACTTAGAAGATAAATTTGATATAATAAAAGTTCTTCCTAGCCTCTGATTCTGTCTTTTATCAACGTAAGAACAGCACATGGTACCAGGTACAAGAAGATAGCAGGACAAACAACAAACAGACAGAAGACACGGAGCATCTAAGTATTCCAAAGAGCTGCGATTCTTAGATAACACTGATGAATCTTGGAAAAACTTTAAGCAGATCTTGGTTCTTAAGTGATAGGCAAGGATTACTTCACCAAAGAGGAGGAAGAGAAAACAGTTCCGTGTGGCCAGGCAGTTGGTGTTTTTAGCGGCACTGCCAATCACTCCCAAAAAGAAGTATACGACTGCCTGGAAAATTTTGCAGAACATTGCCAGCAATACCCGAGTGAGACATCTGAAAGACTTCAAAATGAATGATGTCTTTTGAAGAATGTCTTACTGAATTAAAGCCTGGATGGTAATTTTGATGAGGAGGAGGAGGGGGGAGGAAGAGGAGGAGGAGAAGGGGGGAGGGGGAGGAGGAGGAGGAAAGGAGGAAGAGGAAGAGGAAGAAGAAGAGGAAGAGGAGGAGGAGGAGGAGGAGGAGGAGGAGGAGGAGGAGGAGGAGAAGAAGAAGAAGAAGAAGAAGAAGAAGAAGAAGAAGAAGAAGAAGAAGAAGAAGAGGAGGAGGAGGAGGAGGAGGAGGAGGAGGAGGAGGAAAGGAGGAAGGGGAAGAGGAGGAGGAAGAGAAGTAGTAGTAGTAGTAGTAGTAGTAGAAGAAGAAGAAGAAGAAGAAGAAGAAAACAAAAATGAAAAAGAAGAAAAGGAGAAGAAGAAGATGAAGAAGAGGAGGAGGAGGAGGAGGAGGAGGAGGAGGAGGAGGAGATTCTAGGATATTGTCAAAGCAATGGGAATAGGTAGATGAAATTATAAACTCTTCAGATTAGAGAATATAACCCTGAAACAATCTCTGTAGATTAAGAGACTTCCCCATTCTCTCTCTTAGGCTGAATGTGCAAACTCAAAACTCTACATAGCACAAAATGAGCTTCCTTCAGTCACTAGATCAACTGTTGTAAGTCAAGGACTATCTGGAGAGAGAGGGAGGGAGGCAGGGAGGGAGGGAGGGGAGAGAGAGATTGGTGGAGTGGTTAAGGCGCTCCAGGCTAAAAAAGGGGAGTCCGTGAGTTCTAGCCCTTCCTCAGGCACAAAGCCAGCTGGGTGGCCTTGGGCCAGTCACTTTCTCTTACCCCTTGGAAGGAGGCAATGGCAAACCACCTCTGAAAAATCTTGTCAAGAACACTGAAATTAAGTGGTCCAGGCAGTCTCGAAAAATTGGACACAATTGATCAGAAGAAATTTTTAAAAAAAGAATATTGAACAAACACAATCTTCTGAATGGGGGGGGTTTAATATGTCGGTAGGTTTTAATTCGTACTTGGTGGGCTGTCAGAAAAGCAGCTGGGCATGGGTTGGCGAGCAGAATCTGTTTGTTTTCGTCGTTCATAGAGGATTGGGGTTTATTTATTTGTATTTATCTGTCCCATTTCTACCACCCCCATCTCAACCAAAATTTCTGGTTGCCCCAAAAGCAGGGTTGAAAGATTACCGGTTCACACCGGATTGGGCGAACCAGTAGTGATAAAAACTATCAGTTTGGGTAGTTAAAATAAAGCTACTGGTTCGTCCGAATTTCCGATGATCAGCTGTGCCACCCCCCTCGCTGTTCTACTTACTTAGTGAAATCTTCTTTTTCCGCATGAAGCGTGCTTTTGGCACACACTGTGCATGGTGTGCGCAGCGCATGTTTGGCGTGCACCGCACATGCCCGGGCATCGAACCGGTGGCAATCCACGGAGAATTTCACCACTGCCCAAAGGGTTGATAAAGACATCTGCACCAGGCTCCCTCAGAGGCCTCCAAGAGCCACGAAGACTAGGTGGCTCAGTGGCTAAGACACTAAGCTTGTTGATCAGAAAAGGTCGGCAGTTCGGAGGTTCGAATCCCTAGTACAGGTCTCCCGCGTGAGTAGGGGGTTGGACTAGATGACCTCCAAGGTCCCTTCCAACTCTGTTCCTGTTAGGTGGGAACATATTCAGACACGTTCTGGAATTCAGCCTGCTGTGCTATGCTCAGGAATCCAGAATTTTGTTGGCTGGTTAACTTTGAACCGCTCAATCTCTCTTACGCTAAATTAATTCAGAGAACTGTCATACACTGAGGAGGGAGTCTGGTATTAATATTTTAAAAATATGTGCAGTCCTTTGGGTGAAGGACGCCATAAAAATGTCGTTCACGTATAATTTCTCTCCTCTCTCCTGCATCCAACGTCACGTGCTTTTAAACTGCCTTGGCCTGTTTCTACCCTTCTTGTTTCCGCGACTAGCAACACAACATCTAGCCATTTCGTTCCTTTATAAGGCTCAGTAGAATGTCAAAAAATATAGAATGTGGAAACAGTATTAAGCAGGGGTGGGATTCAGCCGGTTCGCACCGGTTCGGGAGTACCGGTACCTCCGACAATCAGCTGCCTGTCCCTGCACTATACCAACCTATATTTCCTTTGTATGAAGCCCAGCTGATCGGCATGGCAGAGCGGATTGCCGCACCACAGCTGCAGTGTTTTATTCACCGGGGCTGCAGTAGAAGGTAAGTTTTAGAGCTGTTTTGAAATGTACTGTGCGCGAATCGCGCATTTGGCACATGCACAAAGCGCGCTCAAAGCAAACCGGTTGTTACACGGGTTGAATCCCACCACTGTTGTTAAGCAGTCACTGCTGCAAAATGAGGACGTTTGATTATCAACTTTTCAGTGGTAGGGTTGCATTGATGCTCTCGCTACCACTAACCTTCATGGATTGATTCATTGATTATGTGCTCTCCAGAGTCTACATTTCCTGCGTCGGGTGAGGAGAGCACATCTGGCCATTTTTTACAGAGGCACGATGGAGAGCGTTTTAACAAACTACTTCTCTGTTTGGTTTGGTGGCAGCAGCGCCTCAGATAGAAAATCCCTACAGAGAGCAGTGAGGACAATGGAGATTATAGGAAGCTCACTTCCCTATAGGTTCTGGGTGGGGGGGGGGTTGTCAGTTGTTCTTGTGTCTGGTTGAATCACAAAACTGATTCTGGTCTTGTGACTTGTGACTGGTTGCTGTGAGTCACGAAGTTCATCTGGTGACGGTCCTGTTGTCACTTGGTGTTGTGGTGGTGCAGTGGTTAGAATGCAAGACTGCAGGCTAATTCTGCTGACTGCTGGCAGTTCGATTCTCACCAGCTCAAGGTTGACTTCAGCTGACTCCGTAAACCATTTAGAGAGATTGTAAAGCACTGTGAAGTGGTATATAAATCTAAGTACTATTGCCAATTCTTCCTTTCTTCCTTCCTTCCTTCCTTCCTTCCTCCCTCCCTCCCTCCCTCCCTTCCTTTTCATTTCCTTCCATTTCATTTTTACTTCCTTCCTTCCTTTTTTCCTTCCTTTCTTCCTTTTCATTTCCTTCCATTTCATTTCATTTCATTTTCACTTCCTTTCTTCCTTTTTATTTCCTTCCCTTCCCTTTCATTTTCTCTTCCTTCCTTTTCATTTCCTTCCATTTCATTTCATTTTTCCTTTCTTCCTTCCTTCCTTTTCATTTCCTTCCCTTTCATTTCATTTTCCCTTCCTTCCTTTTCATTTCCTTCAATTTCCTTTCATTTTCTCTTCCTTCCTTCCTTCCTTTTTCCTTCCTTCCTTCCTTTTCATTTCCTTCCATTCCATTCCATTCCATTTCATTTTTCCTTCCTTCCTTCCTTCCTTCCTTCCTTCCTTCCTTCTTCCTTCCTTCCTTCCTTCCTTTTCATTTCCTTCCATTCCATTCCATTTCATTTCATTTTTCCTTCCTTCCTTCCTTTTCCTTCCTTCCTTCCTTCCTTCCTTTTTTCCCAGTGATTGGAATGCAATATGGCAGGCTGACTCTGTGCCCGTTGCCCGGAGTTCGATCCTGACTGGTTCAAGGTTGACTCAGCCTTCCCTCCTTCCAAGGTGGGTAATATGGGAACCCAGACTGTTGGGGCCAAGAGTCTGACTCTGTAAACCACTGCAAAGAGAGCACTGCGAAGCGGTATATAAATCTAAGTGCTATTGGTATCGGCGGCTTAGATGGCCCATTTCCTTTTTGGTTCATACGCTGGTTCTAAGTCAATATCTTTGTTGATAGACATGTTGTAGAATGCCAAGCTTCAATAAACCCTGATAGGTTTTGGAAACACAATGCTTGGCATTGTGACTTGGACTGAGAACCTAATTTCATCCCAAGGATCAGGGGTGAAATCCAGCAGGTTCTGACAGGTTCTAGAGAACTGGTAGCGGAAATTTTGAGCAGTTCAGAGATCCGGTAGCGGAAATTTTGAGTAGTTCAGAGAACCGGCAAATACCACCTCTGGCTGGCCCCAGAGTGGGGTGGGAATGGGGATTTTGCAGTATCCTTCCCCTACCACACCTACCAAGCCACGCCCACCAAGCCACGCCCACAGAACCGGTAGTAAAAGAAAAAGTTCCAACTCACTAAGGTTGAAAAGGCCAAGTATGTCTGTGTGTGTAGTATTTCTGCTTAATCCCAGCATTTCTCTTGAGTTTAGTGAAACGTTATTTAAATAGAGAGATCGCTGTAAATTCTCCCGCCTAAATATTGCCGCCCAGAAGCTTAAAACTGATGTTTCAGTTGTCCCTGTAATTCAGCGGGTCTTATTTTTAAAAAGGCTTCTGGATTACCTCTGTGAAATTGCCATGGTAACGGAAGAGAAATCTTTATATGTTAAAAAAAAAACTTCATGTAAAGTGGATTGGCGCTAAAGTTCTGCATCTGAGGCTTTTAAAAAAAAATTTTCTATCATCTCCCTGCCTGTGGTTTTGGGCATGTTTCATAAGCGATGCGAAGGCATGCTGATTTTCTCTTCTGTTATTGCACTGATTTTCTAGGCTGCATGATCTAATGTGCCCTTTTTAATTCAATGATATTGTGCCACTGATAAGGAGCAGCGCATCTTCCTGGATCTCGAAGGCATCCCAGTATATATATATATGTGTGTGTGTGTGTGTGTGTGTGTGTGTGTGTGTGTGTGTGTGTATGTATATATGTATATGTGTATATATATATATATACTATATATAAGTAAAAAAAGAAGCAGACATACTGCAAACTCCGGAATTTAGGATTTTAAAATTTTAAAAGAATTAAAATTTTATTTTGCTAAGCTTTCATCACCCATCTGCTGACATCTTCAGAGTATTAAACTACCATTACAGAGATCTCCTCCTTTATATGCCATTAATCAATTTAGCCCTTGCGCTAAATGGCTGACGAAAGCTTAGTAAAATAAAATTTTAATTCTTTTAAAATTTTAAAATCTTAAGTTCCGGAGTTCGCAGTATGTCTGCTTCTTTTTTTTACTAATATACCTGGAACTCATATTTTTAGAATAGTTTGTAATGTGTGTGTGTGTGTGTGTGTGTGTATACATGAAACAGAGACTGAAGATGACAGGGTTGTGAGCCTTTCGAAACATTGCTTTAAGAAAAACTTTTAAAGTCACTGGTAGGATTTTAGCTGAGGTTTTAAAGGACCTTGCAGAGTGCTCTGTAAGGAATTTTAGAAGATTTTAAGCTGGGATTTTAACCAGGATTTTAAATATTTTAACCAATTTATTTATAATGACACGGGAAAACACCCGAGATTTTAATTTTTTGCATATGTATGTATGTATGTATAAAATTTATATTTGCTGATAAAGAAATAAAGGGAGACTAGTATAGATCTATTTCAAGCTATTTAGCTCTTATCAGCTAGCCATACCCTTACTCGAATTCGAACTTGGGCCGAATAAGGGTATGGCTAGCTGATGAGAGCTAATTAGCTTGAAATAGATCTATACTAGTCTCCCTTTATTTCTTTATCAGCAAATATAAATTTGGTATAAAATGGTTTGTCACAAATGCGACTGCTTGAGGGCTCCTGGATTGGAGCTGAAAGGCGAAAGGGAAGCAATATGCTCCCCTCCCATATTGGGGTAGACCAGGTGCTTCGACAGAAAAACTCCCTAAGGGGAGAGCCTTCTCTGTGGGGGCACCTACTATCTGGAATGAGCTCCCCCCGGAGATATGGAGGATCCCAGATCTGCGTACCTTCTGTCGCGCTCTCAAGACTTTTTTATTCCACCAGGCGGGCCTGGCCTAATCTTTTCCCTCTTTTCTTTTTAATATGCAAATTTTAATCTGTTTTTTAAATGATTGGGGTGTTTTAATTTGTCTGGGCCAAATTGTTTGATTCGATTTTATCTTGTTTTTAAATTTTGTATTTATGTATTTTACTGTTTGGCTGTTCACCGCCCTGAGTCCTTCGGGAGTAGGGCGGTATACAAATTAAATAAAGATAAAGAAAGATAAAGATATATATATATTTGCCCAAAGGCAAATCTTTTCTTGCTTTGTTTCTTCTTGTGAAGGTGAAAAGCATAAATTTAAAAGGGGGGGGGAGAGAAAGTTATGCATTACAGCATTGTGGTGCTTTACTGAAAAAGCCGCATTAGAAAAGATTTAGAGTGAGCTGGTTTTTAGTCCTTGGAGAAAAATTAGTGACTACAGAAGCTCAATGTTTCCTTCTGGACGATTTTATGGGGTTGTTTTATTCATCGAGAAAAGAGGAAGGAAACCGTAAGGAAGGAAAACATAATCAGACGTTCTCCCTTCCCACCTCAAAAAGAAAAAAAAAATGTTTAAGGATAAATTCGGCCTATATAAATGCAAAATATTTTCCTGGTCTCGGTTACAAGGCTCCATTCTATAAGCCGAAGCTTTGTTGGGGTGATATAATATCCTGCTAAAACAATATATTGTCCTGACTCTAATCACTATTCTCTGTGTTTTGCAGCTGACTAACGAAATATATTGTCTGGGAAGCCGGATTACTGGATATTTTCTGAAAATGTTGGCTGCTGATGAATAGTCAATGGCCTGCCTTCCCCAAATTCAAGGTTACAGCCGCTTCCTTCGTGTCAGCTTCTGAGTCTCAAGAATTGATCAAAACACGTCATCCTCGACTTCCGGCCGCCATTGAGCCGTAAGTTGCTCACGTTGCTAAGTGAGGCGTTTGTTTTAATTTGTTTTATTGAATTTTGACAATTAAACAATCATTATGCAATTCTTGTGCATGACTGTGACCATTTACATATCATCACACTAGTATTCACCTAGACCCGTGATGATGAACCTATGGCACGCGTGCCACAGGTGGCACGCATAGCCATATCAGTGAGCACGCCAGTTCAGCTCTGGTGCGCATGCGCGCGCCAGCCAGCTGATTTTCGGGCCTTCTGGGCCCACCAGAATTAGGGAAACAGGCTGTTTCCTGCCTCTGGAGGGCCTGTGGGGGTGGGGAAGGCCCGTTTTTCTTTCTCACCTGGCTCCAGATCCTCTCTATGCATCTGGGGAGGGTGAAAACAGCCTTCCCCACTCCACTGGAGGCCCTCCGGAGGCCTGAAACAGTCCATTTCCCAACTCCCGGTTGGACAGGAAGTGACTTTTTTGCTGTGCCCAGCCTCCAGAGACTCGTAGCAGTAGGTAGATGGCCTACCGGGCCATCATGTGCCAAGAGCGGGGGGAAGAGGGGTTGCGCATGCATGCACAGGGCGGGGTGCATAGAATTATGGATGTGGGCATGCACGCGCGCAAACCTTCCCTGTCCCTCCCCCTCCTGGCACGCGATTGCAAAAAGGTTAGCCATCACTGCCTTAGTGTGTTGTTTTGAGGGTAGGAGTTGAAACAGTTGATGTCCAGGATGTGTGAGGGTCTGTAGATATTTTCACAGCCCTCTTTTTGACTTGTGCAGTATACAGGTCCTCCATGGAAGCAGGTTGAAGACATTACCTGTGTAATATAAATTGTTCAATGCCAGAACAATTTAATTTTAATTCGCCTTTAATTCGCCTACTGCTTTTTTGTTAAAATCTAACATTCCCGGCAGCGACAAATGGAAAAATGGCACAGAAATACAAAATAAAAAAGAAGAATAAAAAAAAATCTGCCACTCGTTCTGATGGGTTTTGTACGGACACTGATGGCACCAGCCACTGGCAATTTTATTTGAAAAGCAGCTTACCAGATCAGAAAACTCTAGGCTGAGAACCAAAGAACTATTTTAAGCCAAAGACATCCTCAGCTGGGGATTTTAATTCTGTATCCACAGCTTCTTGTGCCATTTGTCAAACTCCTGTAGAAACTTTCCTAAGATTAAAACTAACTGCCAAGGTGAAGCTACATCTGCTGTGAAGCACAAGCTCAAAAGATCCGTAATTAGACATTTAGCGTTTGGCATGTGCAATTATTTGAATTTATTTGAGGGGAAAAAGAGAGAGGAGGGGGTGGAATTCAGCACACTCCGCGTGATTTCTTTGAAGGCTTCAAGTCTAGTTCTTTTGAGTTGGAAATGTTGCTTTGATGTTAGGCCCTACTTATTATTCATGCCGCCTTCTGTTTCCATGAATCTGCAGCAACCACAAAAAGGAAAGAAAAAAGAAGGGAGGGAGGGAGGAAAGAAGGGAGGGAGGGAGGAAGGAAGAATAGAGAGAAAGAAAGGAAAGGAAAGGAAAGGAAGGAAGGAAGAAAAGAAAGAGAGAGGAAAGAAAGAGAGAGAGAAAGAAAGAGAAAGAAAGAAAGAGAGAAAGAAAGAAAGAAAGTGGGAGGGAGGGAGGGAGGGAGGAAAGAGAGAGAGAGGAAGGAAGAAAGAAAGAAAGAGAGAAAGAAAGAAAGAAAGTGGGAGGGAGGAAGGAAGGAAAGAGAGAGAGAGAGAGAGAGAGAACGAAAGAAAGAAAGAAAGAAAGAAAGAAAGAAAGAAAGAAAGAAAGAAAGAAAGAAAGAAAGAAAGAAAGAAAGAACCTTTTCTACTAAAGCAGTCTTCATGTTATTCCTTTTCAGGGTGGGAGATATTATGCAAAGGGAAGAAATGGAGTCATAAATAGGAAATCAAAGAAATCAAAATAACTATGAAAGGAGGAAGAAGAGGATAAATCATATCCAATTCCTTGTTTGGACAGAGCAGATAATTTCCTACGGTATTTATTTCCAGGTTCAATTTGAGGAACTTATTAGCACCAGGATCCCTAAATATCTTTGAACCTGGTCAGGCACAAGAAACCAGGAGGAAGTTCAAAACACGGAAAGTTTCTTTCTTGCTATGCAAGAGTCTGATCTACCAATGTTTCGACATCAAATTGATGTTAGATAAAGAGTCAACAGAATTTATGGGACCTGGACTTTGGTCTCTTGTGGGAACGTAAGAATTCCTAACTGATAACACATTTAATCCCCCACCCCTCCAGGGCTCAGTCCACTCATCTCCTACAGAACAGGTTATCTGAAGCCAATGATGGGATTTAGCCGGTTCACACTGGTTCAAGCGAACCGGTTGTTAAATTACCACCACCCACCACCCCGCTATCAAAGTGGATCCTGGGCGCTGCGCTGTGCTACAATGGAGAAACGGACAACAGAGCAGCCGCCGCGAGGGAAGGAGAAGCCCACTTTCTCTCTTTCTTCTCCCTGCTCCTCCTCCTCCTTCCCTTGTGCTGGCGCTCCTTTGCCTGTTTCTCCATTGCAGTGCAGCGCAGTGTAGCACCCAGGATCCACTTTGATAGCGGGGGTGGGTGGGTGGGTGGGGTAATTTAATAACCAGTTCTCCCAGGGTCAGGTTGACCATCACTGGAGATTCATCCCGCATGTGCGGCAGAGATGGAGGTCGGGGATGGGCCACACCTCCCCCGAAAGCCAACCTGACCCTGGGCAAACTGGTTGTTAAATTATTTGAAGTCCACCACTGTCTGAAGCCCGTTTGCTTTCATCTAAAATGGCAGATTATATCACATTCAAAGTTTCTTCTTGTCAAGCTGTTAATCAAAACCCTGAGGTTACCCCATCCTTCTCTACTATCTCAATTGCTTTATGTCTTGGGACCTATTCTGCAATATGTATACTTCTTAGACTTTTTATCCACTGATGCCTGAAATCTCTTAGCGGTTGATCTACTTGATCGTATATTTAATTGATCTACTGCCTTTCTTTTGAATGTCGGTCTCTTTGTATTTGTAGTCTGGGCATTGCTAAAAGTAGGCATGGTACTTCGATGGGCCAAGTTATGTAACCGTTCTAAAATAAAATAACATTTATGACGACTGAAGATATTTGATGATCTTAATTGTTTTCTAGATTTTATTGTTAAGTCTGTAACATAGGACAGGATGGAGCATCATTATCCAGATCAATGACCTAATTTTGTATATGAGTAATCAAAGGGACGCGGTGGGCCAGTGGCTAAGACGCTGAGCTTGTCGATCGAAAGGACGGCAGTTCAGCAGTTCGAATCCCTAGTGCTGCGTAATGGGGTGAGCTCCCGTTACTTGTCCCAGCTTCTGCCAACCTAGCAGTCCGAAAGCACGTAAAAAATGCCAGTAGGAAAATAGGGACCACCTTTGGTGGGAAGGGAACAGCGTTCCGTGCGCCTTTGGCATTGAGTCATGCCGGCCACATGACCACGGAGATGTCTTCGGACAGCGCTGGCTCTTCGGCTTTGAAACGGAGAGGAGCACCGCCCCCTAGAGTCGGGAATGACTAGCACATATGTGCGAGGGGAACCTTTACCTTTACTAATCACAGGATTCCACAATCCAATAAAAAAAACCGCCATTACAATTGCAAAAGGCATAAAGATCATAAATTCATTAATCCACCACGTTGCTAAAGGTAATGATCAATCTTGCGGTGTCAATAATGCAAGAACAGTGTTACTAGAAATGACAAAGTATGGCTGTCCTTATGATCATAGATAAATATTCCAGTCTCTGCCTCTAATATTATTCATCCATCATCAAACCAGCTTTTTGGTACGATGCTTCAGTCACTCTAAAACAAAGAAACAAAACCGGATTTGTCCCAAAGGTGCTTTTTTCCAGGAGGCAACTGAACTTCCTTGTTTTTTTCAGTGGTGGGTTTCAAAAATTTTTACTACCGGTTCTGTGGGTGCGGCTTGATGGGCATGGCATGGCATAGCATGGTTTGATGGGCATGGCTTGGTGGGCATGGCAGGGGAAGGATACTGTAAAATCTCCATTCCCTCTCCAATCCAGAGGAAGATTACTGCAAAATCCCCATTTCCTCCCAACTGGGACTTGGGAGGCAGAGAATAGATGGGGGCAGGGCCAGTCAGAATTTTTACTACCGGTTCTCCGAACTACTCAAAATTTCCACTACCGGTTCTCCAGAACTGGTCAGAACCTCTAATACACAGATAGATAGATAGATAGATAGATAGATAGATAGATAGATAGATAGATAGATAGATAGATAGGCCACGAACACGAAGCCAAACAACAGCAACACAGCTCACCAGCTCAAATCCCCCTGCTACTCAGACTAACCCGAGCACAACCAAGCCCCCACCTAAACAGAACACACACCCATCCAATCAGAGCACAGCCAGCCCCCCATCCAATCAGAGCACAGCCAAACCCCCAACCAATCAGAACACACCTCCACCCAATCAGAACACAGCCAAGCTCCCACCCAATCAGTTCACACCCCCACTGGCAGTTAAAAGGAAGAAACAGCTGCGATCACACACATTGCTCCTAGAAGCACAAAGCCGAAAACACCAGCCTGAAGATGACGAATGAGACTTCGTCGAAACGTTGCCAAGACACCTCCAATTTTACGCGGGAGAAAACCCGAATAACCAACGACCTACATAGATAGATAGATAGATAGATAGATAGATAGATAGATAGATAGATAGATAGATGATAGATAGATGATAGATAGATAGATAGATAGATAGATAGATAGATAGATAGATAGATAGATAGATAGATAGATAGATAGATTTGCATTGTAGAAGCCATGCCCTCTGTGTAGGAGAAGGGATATCAGAACTGGAGGGCAGAGTGAAAAGGGGAATCAGCCTAGAATCATTATGTAGCCATAAGAGAATTAAATCCAACTTCCCTTGAATTCCGTTTATCCGTATCTAATTCCTAGCAGGTGATAACCATTAGTGGAGAAGATTTCTGTGCACAGAAACCAATTAGATTAATTGAATTTTCACGTGTCGACCTGGTCTTTCACACCTGACATTGTGTTACTGACATCTTGGCAAAAAAAAGTGGCCACTGAAACAAAACGAAACTTCTACAAGAAGCGTAGAGAGCACCAAGGACCTCAACGCTGAGCTACAAATATTCTCCTCTATTAGCCGTAGTTATCTCTGTGGGTGCTTTCTTGAGGTCAGGAAGCCGATGGCTGCCGCCTGTTGAGGAGTTCCTGCACACTTACGGCACGATTGCTTCTGCTACGCCCATGTTCTTAGGAGATCCGTTTTACATTTGTATTCAGGGTGAACCTTTTGCAGGCAGCTGAGGTGCTGGGCGTGCTGATAAGCCATGGATGTACAGCGAAAAGAATAAATTACTGGCTCTTCCCCCTAAGGAAAAAAAAAAAACCACCTTCAAAGGTAGAATGTCTCAAAGGAAGCTAGAAGGAGGAGAGAGAGGAGATGAGGAGGTCCCTGCACTCTGCACGAAACGGTGTTGCTACGGAGCTTCTTCTGGGGAGTCCCGAAAATCAAAGAGCACCTTCATGTATTCTCCTCCCGTTTGCTAGACTATCCGTTGCAATTAAATTTACACTGAGAGGGATAACACATTTTGTGGGGGGGGGGATGAAAAAAAACCAGAATGGGAAAAAGCATAGAAGAGGGACAATTCTGAGACGGGAACACTTGTTACATTACTTTTCTGTTCTCAGTTTCTTTTTCGTATAGCAGCTTTTCTATAACGAGGACTCTGATTAGGGCTAGAGAAGGGGTGAAATCCAGCAGGTTCTGACCAGTTCTAGAGAACCGGTAGCGGAAATTTTGAGTAGTTCGGAGAACCGGTAGCGGAAATTTTGAGTAGTTCGGAGAACCGGTAGCGGAAATTTTGAGTAGTTCGGAGAAGCGGCAAATACCACCTCTGGCTGGCCCCAGAATGGGGGTGGGAATGGAGATTTTGCAATATCCTTTCCCCTAGAGTGGGGTGGGAATGGAGATTTTGCAATATCCTTCCTCCAGGAGTGGGGTGAGAATGGGGATTTTGCAATATCCTTCCTCCAGGAGTGGGGTGAGAATGGGGATTTTGCAGTATCCTTCCCCTGGAGTGGGATGGGAATGGGGATTTTGCAGTATCCTTCCCCTGGAGTGGGATGGGGATGGGGATTTTGCAGTATCCTTCCCCTGGAGTGGGGTGGGAATAGGGATTTTGCAATATCTTTCCCCAAGGAATTGGGTGGGAATGGAGATTTTGCAATATCGTTTCCCCAGGAACGGGGTGGGAATAGGGATTTTGCAATATCCTTCCCCAAGGAATTGGATGGGGAATGGAGATTTTGCAATATCCTTCCCCCAGGAGTGGGGTGGGAATGGAGATTTTGTAATATCCCTTCCCTGCCACGCCCACCAAGCCACACCACTCCCATGAAGCCACGCCCACAGAACCAGTAGTAAAAAAAATGAATTTCACCACTAGGCTGTAGCCTCTACCTACGTCAGAGCTGAAGATGCTTCTTGGATGAGAAGCAAAACATCTTCTAAGAAAAAGTAAAGTCCAGTTGCTTTTTGAAAAAGCACCTTGCTCAGCAACTTGTAATCCTTTGACAATATTTTGTTTAGTTTACTTTTCTCTCCCTTGCCTTGTGGACGTCCGTTCAACCCAAATGAGGAATTCTGGGAGTTGAAGTCCACAAGTCTTTTAAGTTGCCAAGTTTGGAGCTTACCACATGGGGCTGTTGAGAGGACAAAAATGGAGCTGTGTGCCTACAACTTTCAGCGCTGCGACATCTCACTTCTTTCTTTAATGTATTTCGTCAAGCATGTATAAGATAACAGATATAAGTATAAACATGATTATGGATACAGGAAATGGATACGAATAAAAGAAGGACATTAGGACAGGGACGGTAGCAGTGGTGGGTTCCAAAATTTTTTACTACCGGTTCTGTGGGCGTGGCTTGGTGGGCATGGCTTGGTGGGCGTGGCAGGAGAAGGATACTGTAAAATCTCCATTCCTTCCCCAATCCAGGGGAAGGTTACTGCAAAATCCCCATTTCCTCCCGATCAGCTGGGACTTGGGAGGCAGAGAAAAAATGGGGGTGGAGCCAGTCAGAATTTTTACTACCGGTTCTCTGAACTACTCAAAATTTCCACTACCGGTTCTCCAGAACTGGTCAGAACCTGCTGAAACCCACCTCTGGACGGTAGGCACGCTGGTGCACTTATGCACGCCCCTTACAGACCTCTTAGGAATGGGGTGAGGTCAACAGTAGACAGTTTAAGGTTAAAGTTTTGGGGAAGAAACCACAGAGTCCGGTAGTGCATTCCAGGCATTGACCACTCTGTTGCTGAAGTTGTATTTTCTGCAATCGAGTTTGGAGCAGTTTAACCTTGAGTTTGTATCTATTGTGTGCTCGTGTATTGTTGTGGTTGAAGCTGAAGTAGTCATTGATAGGAAGGACGTTGTGGCAGATAATTTTATGTACTATGCTTAGGTCAGACTGAAGTTGGCGAGGTTCTAAGTTGTCTAAACCCAAAATTGGAAGTCTGGTGGCATAAGGTATTTTATTGCGGGTAGAGGAATGGAGGACTCTTCTCGTAAAATATCTTTGGACTCTCTCAATTAATGTCCGATATGCAGTTCGGGTTCCAGACAGATGAGCTGTATTCGAGAATTGGTCTAGCAAATGTTTTGTATGCTCTAGATTAGGTTAACAATCCTTTTTTTGGGGGGGGGGATTTTTTTTATTTTTAAACAAAACTTAAAACATAAAACAATTATCATCCATTACAATTACAGAAAGTGTATTGATCGGTTACAAATCTTTTGTGCTTAATCCTCTAGCCAACATTTTCTTATTTAACAGTTTATTACATTATTATTCTTATTTACCAATTATTTAACATATTGACTTTAAACCAGAGATATTTTTATTGGGGATTTTACCAGAAATATACAATAGAGAAATGAGATATTTAATTGTGAATTGTTTTAACGGCGGCTAGAATTGTATTTGCTAGAAACTGGAAAGGTGAGAAGATACCCATGGATGATGACGTTATCAAGAAAATTTTGGAGTGTGCTGAAATGAGTAAATTGACATTTGAAATTAGGGAACAAAGAAGATAAACAATATTATTTGATATGGGATTTATTTTATCAATGGTTAGACAAGAAAGAATGGAAATGAAGATTAGGTTAACAATCCTTAATGACTTTTCGGCAACGTTGTTACAGTGGGCTCTTCACTTCACCCCAGGCTCGCTTCAGCTTGGGCTTCATAAATGTAGGACACGTTATCGTTACAGAATGCCATTTTCCTCCTGACAGGATGTCACTCTTTTTCTTCCCCTGTAGGGTGAGACAATGGATGTCACTGGGCTCAGTTTCCTTTTATCTGTGTTTCATTCGTGTCATCATCCTCTTCATTGCCGGTCATTAAAAAGAAGGAGGGGGGGATTTTTGTTAAAAGAAATAAATAAATAAAAGTCTATTCAGAAAAATTAAACAATAATTCAGGATACAGTGGGGTTTGCCTTTGAGATAAGATGTGTCACGATGTGCTATTAGAGACGATGAAATGAAAGCTCCTGCTTGTCATTTCTTCTTCTTCGCGTCAATCAACTCTGGCACGAACTGTATTCAGGGCTATGGATTCTTCTTTTTTTTTCCCCTTAGAGAACAGTGTGAAATATATGGGTTATTTCGGTTTCTTTCTTTCTCTCTCTCTCTTTTTTTTTTTAGCCCTGCCGTCATTGTTAGATGAAGCTTCTTCCCTGGTCCCCCAGGTGAGTGGGAGTGATGAGGGACGCAAACCACAATCTTGGCTTTTGTGAGGATGCGAGCGTTTTTGAATAATGATAACAAATGGCTCTGCTTCAAGAGAACCCCGGGCAGATTCTAGAACAAAAATGAAAATGGATGAATCGGCTCGGAAGGGAATTTCAGAGCAGGGTTGCATCGTCTCGTTCCGCAAAAGGAGAAGATCTGTAGGCCTTCTTGCAAGAAGCTCAGCTTCATGAAAGGATCACACTAGATTGGGCCCTGCGATAGTACTTAGACTTATATACCGCTTCACAGTGCTTTTACAGCCCTCTCTAAGCGGTTTACAGAGTCAGACTCTTGCCCCCAACAATCTGGGTCCTCATTTTACTGAGGAAGGAAGGAAGGAAGGAAGGCAGCCAGGAAGGAAGGAAGGAAGGAAGGAAGGAAGGAAGGAAGGAAGGAAGGAAGGAAGGAAGGAAGGAAGGAAGGGCAATAGCATTTAGACTTATATACCGCTTCACAGTGCTTTTACAGCCCTCTCTAAGCGGTTTACAGAGTCAGCCTCTTGCCCCCAACAATCTGGGTCCTCATTTTACTGAGGAAGGAAGGAAGGAAGGAAGGAAGGAAGGAAGGAAGGAAGGAAGGAAGGAAGGAAGGAAGGAAGGAAGGCAGCCAGGAAGGAAGGAAGGAAGGCAGCCAGGAAGGAAGGAAGGAAGGAAGGAAGGAAGGAAGGAAGGAAGGAAGGAAGGAAGGAAGGAAGGAAGGAAGGGCAATAGCACTTAGACTTATATACCGCTTCACAGTGCTTTTACAGCCCTCTCTAAGCGGTTTACAGAGTCAGCCTCTTGCCCCCAACAATCTGGGTCCTCGTTTTACTGATCTCGGAAGGATGGAAGGCTGAGTCAACCTTGAGCCGGTCAGGATTGAACTCCTGGCAGTCGGCAGAGTTGGCCTGCAATGCTGCATTCTAACCACTGGGAAGGTTGTGAAGGCCCTGACTGAATCCCCACCTCTGGCACCACATCTTCTCCAGCCTCCTCGCTGTCCGACTCAAGCGCCGGCTGCACAGGCTGCTGGCGCAGCACCACACCAGCCTCCTCGTCGTCGGGATCAGCCACAATCCGCGCAGGCCTCTGGTGGGCCACAACACTGTCCTCTTGCATTTTCTTTGTTGTGTTAACTATAAAAAGGAATGTAAGATAGGTCTCGAAGTTCTCCCTTTTCATAGAGAGATCCCACTTTATCCGGGTATCCTAATAAAACTGCTTTTAAATGATTTTCCGACTCAGTTGGCTTATTGGGAAGGTAAACTGAGGCAGAACCTAGGGCCAGATTTGGGTATCACCAACCCACAAGCTTGGAGAACAAACCTCCACCTTCAGTCTGTTATGCTTCCAACTCAAGCTCTGGTTTCACCGTGCCTCTAACGTGTTTTAATTTTAGACAAACTCGCCTCTCATTAGCCTCTCTTTCCATTTGTTATCCTGACTCCAATTTTGATCATGTGTGTTTGGATAATGGTGAATAATTAGGCAAGGAGGAATAGAACTTGTTAAGGAATTGGCAGAGTAACCCTTGAGTAGCAAGGGTGTGCACATGAAAGCGATTGAGAGTAGTTACGAATAAACACAGCCAACACACAGATACACTGAGTTGTGTTTACTTTCAGGAAATAGTAAGGCACAGTCCAATAAACAGTCCAGGTCATACACATATAAAGCAGGAGATAGCAAAACGACAGTCCAGGGATAATCCAATAACAAAGTCTTCTTACCAGTCGTCGTAGTCATACGCAATAAACAGTTCTTCTGGATTTGCAAACAATAGCATACAGAGATATCAGAGAGCAAGAACAGCAAAGAGAAACAAACCATGTTTCTAGCTCCCTCTTAAGGATATTGGCTACAGAGCTAACCAATCAGGACACAGTATGATGCAATACAGCAGTCTTAAACCTATATTGAGGGTTATATATTGCCAACTCAACAAGGTAGGTAATAGTCATTTCCTAACAGAACTTCTGTTTGTTTCCAGCTAGAGTAAAACTCAGGGCATTATTAAAAGTTGCCAAGAGTGTCAAATTAATGGAGAACATCTGATTTCCCCCCCCCTTTTTTTTTTTTATGCATGACCCTTTGTTTTACTCTTACCTCCCTGGGTTTCAGCTGTTTATTAAAAGAAAAATGCACCAAAAATAATGTACTATCCGAGCAAGATTCCTGGTTGCCTCTGAAGACTCTGTTTGACTAAGATAATTAAACCATGCTGGACTTTTTAAATTATATTAATTTTAATTATGCATGGTACATTTTAATTACATAGTCCGGGGATGGATGTCTCCCATCTATTAAAAACCTCTGTGATTCATTTGAATATTGGACCCCCCTGCCCGTGGATAGATACGCTCTTCAAAATTTTTCCCCCGGTGTGCAAGGTTACGTTATTTGATAGCTTCATTAGTCGTGAAGGTGGAATTTTAATTTCAATTCCATTTATTGCTAGTGGGGGATAGAAACGGGTTCATTACTCCCCAGCACAGAAAATCAATTTTCTCATCAAAAAAAAATGAGGCTTCAAATAATCACACATTTAAGGTGATGTCCTTGCCAGACAGGTGAGTAATTTTAAAAATTTGAGCAGGTGTGTTTTTTTCCCCTGACTATGTGTATTTCAGGTATACGATAGCATTGACGTGTGCTTATTCAAAATAATTGAGCAACTGAGATGATTAAAAGCCTGGAGACTAAAACATATGAAAAACGGTTGCAGGATTTGGGTTTGGCCAGTCTAGGGAAAAGAAGGACTGGGGTGGGGACATGATACCCTGTTTCCCCCAAAATAAGACCTCCCCTGATAATAAGCCCAATCGGGCTTTTGAGCGCATGGCAATAAGGCCAAGCGCTTGTTTCAGAGTTCAAAAAAATATAAGACAGGGTCTTATTTTGGGGGAAACACGGTAGATAGAGATAGATAGATAGATAGATAGATAGATAGATAGAGAGAGAGAGAGAGAGAGAGAGAGAGAGAGAGAGAGAGAGAGAGAGAGATACCCTGTTTTCCCCAAAATAAGACCTCCCCTGATAATAAGCCCAATCAGGCTTTTGAGCTCATGGCAATAAGGCCAAGCGCTTATTTCATGGTTCTAAAAAATATAAGACAGGGTCTTATTTTTGGGGAAACACGGGAGATAGAGAGAGAGAGAGAGAGAGAGAGACAGAGAGAGAGAGAGAGAGAGAGAGAGAGAGAGAGAGAGAGAGAGGGAGGGAGGGAGGGAGGGAGAGGGAGAGGGAGATGGATAGATAGAGATAGATAGATAGATAGATAGATAGATAGATAGATAGATAGATAGATAGATAGAAATAGAGATAAATAGATAGAGAGAGATTAGAGAGATAGATAGATAGATAGATAGATAGATAGATAGATAGATAGATAGATAGATAGATAGATAGATAGATAGATACAGTAGGTAGGTAGGTAGGTAGGTAGGTAGATAGATAGATAGATAGATAGATAGATAGATAGATAGATAGATAGATAGATAGATAGATAGATAGATACAGTAGGTAGGTAGGTAGGTAGGTAGGTAGGTAGGTAGGTAGGTAGGTAGGTAGATAGATAGATAGATAGATAGATAGATAGATAGATAGATAGATAGATAGATAGATAGATAGATACAGTAGGTAGGTAGGTAGGTAGGTAGGTAGGTAGGTAGGTAGGTAGGTAGATAGATAGATAGATAGATAGATAGATAGATAGATAGATAGATAGATAGATAGATAGATAGGTAGGTAGGTAGGTAGGTAGGTAGGTAGGTAGGTAGGTAGGTAGGTAGGTAGGTAGGTAGGTAGGTAGATAGAAAGATAGATAGATAGATAGATAGATAGATAGATAGATAGATAGATAGATAGATAGATAGATAGATAGACAGACAGACAGACAGACAGACAGACAGACAGACAGACAGACAGACAATGACATAGACAGATACCCTGTTTCCCCCAAAATAAGACCTCCCCTGATAATAAGCCCAATCGGGCTTTTGAGCGCATGGCAATAAGGCCAAGCGCTTATTTCAGGGTTCAAAAAAATATAAAATAGGGTCTTATTTTCGGGGAAATGCGGTAGCTGTATACCAGTATTTGAGCAGCTGCCACAAAGAAGAGGGGGTCAATTTAGTTTCCAAAGCACCAGAGGGCATGTCAAGAAACAATGGCTGGAAACTACTCAAGGAGAGAAGCAACACGGAATTAAGGAGGAACTTTCCAATGGTGAGGACCTGCCCTCTATTCACCCTGCCCCCCCTGTGCATGCACACACGACCCCTGCATGCTCCCCCTGCTTTTGGCACGCGTTGGCACGGTGGGCATGGTAAGCCCATTTTTCGCCCTCCCCAGGCTCCAGAGGCTTTCTAGGAGCCTGGGGAGGCGAAAACATCGTTCCCCATCCCCTTGGAGGCCCTCCAGAAGCCGGAAACAGCTTGTTTCCCAACTTCCAGTGGGCCCAGAAGGCCCTAAAATCAGCTGGCTGGCACACGCATGCATGCCGGAGCCAAGGTCCCTTCCAACTCTGTTACTGTTACAAAAGAACCTGACCTAACCTAAGGACCTACCATACTTCTGTGTTTAATTCTGATTTCTCCATACCCGAAATTTCTTTGGGAGTTACCCAAAAGTTCAGAATTGAAAAAAGTTACCGACCAGTTTTCTGAGTTCATTGTTCATAAGCCATCGTTCAGATCCACCAGTCTGAGATCTGAAAAGCTTTTGGCTAACGAGTCATCTCTATTTTTCCTCCCTCCATTATGCTGACAGCAATTCTGTCGGTTGCTAGAAGAATGGCACACAGTGTTCACTGCCAATAGATGTTGAGCCCCCTTTGTTCCATCTGCAGAGGGGTGTGAGTAATGGAGCAATTCTCCGTGGCAATTTCAAGAGCAGAGAGGTTGATTTGAAGGACACAAGCAGAGTTCAAGCCATTAGTAGCATCAATGGGGGCCTACAGCAGAAGATCTCAAAGGCTTCCACCCTCATTGACTCCTTTTTGTGAGGTCAAGGTCTCGTTCAGCTCATTTGGAACTGGTTCCTTCTCCCTGTTGTGGTCCGCCAGCAGCCTGCGGAGCTGGCAGTGGACAGTGAGGAGGCTGAGGAAGAGCATGGGCCAGTCCTGGAGGCTGGGGATGACCCAGATGAAGGCTCTGCATCGGAGGCAGAGATGGGGCCAGGGTCATCGGGGAGTGATATGTGGACTCCGGAGCCTCCAGAGGCTGACAGCAGAGAGGCAGAGGAACAGGAGGAGCCTGTTCCTAGTGCACGCATGAGAAGAGCTGCCACAAGGCAAGAACAGCTAAAGCAAAAAGGACGACTTGGGAGTAAGGCCAGGAGATGATTGGCCCTCCCATAAGGCTTAAAAGACCAGCAACGGCTCTTGGCCTCTTTGCCGGAAAACAACGTTGATAGATTTGTTTCTTGTCTTGCTGCATTTATTTCTTGTCGGCGTCTTCTGCTCCTGAACTTTTGCCAAGAAAAGCCTTTGGCAGGTTGCCTAATTAGACCAAGGTTGGTGATTAGACTGAAGAATTTGTGTTAAGAAGAATTTGTTTTAATTTAATTTGGACTACACTGAGAATGTGTTAATCGTCAGCTGTTCTAATAAAGTCTGTTTGTTTTGGAACTGTTTGCATCTAATACTACCTACTTGGGCCTGGGTCACAACACTCCCCTCCCGCAACAAATTAGTTGGTCTTTGTGATAGACACCACTCATCCAGAACATGTCCATCCGTCTCAAGGATCTGAGTTCTGGACCTAAACCAGCATTAAAATGCCACTCTCATGGAGGCTAACTGGGTTTATTTAGCCGGACTCTGGCACACAATGGGTTCCAACAGCAAAATGCAGCAAAGATGTAAAATCAGTACTGGGAGCATCCACCTCCCAGCAAGTTTTATTTAGGCGAGCCACGCCCTTCTGTCGGTGCTGTCCTCACCACATTGTCAATAATGCGTCAGAATGAGCAATTGGATACCGCCCTGCCGTTCCATGGGCCAGAACAGCTGATCATTGGCCCAGAACAGCTGCTCATTGGCCTGACACTGGAGCTCTGAATCCTGGCCTCGCATTGCCCCGCCTCCCCGCTGCACAGCTGATCCGCAGCTCACTCTTCACCAACCAGCTGGTCTCTTGCATTCGTCAGCACACAGATGCAGCCTCTGGCTTTCTACACCCACCATCACCAGTGCTCCTTCCCTTCCCCGATATGGCAAATTCCAGGGCTTCAAGATTTGACAATCCATCTCTGTGTAGATTTTGTTGTTGCTGTTGCTACTTGGATCTACATCAGGGGTGAAATCCAGCAGGTTCTGACAGGTTCTGGAGAACCGGTAGGGGAAATTTTGAGTAGTTCGGAGAACCAGCAAATACCGACTCTGGCTGGCCCCAGAGTGGGGTGGGAATGGAGATTTTGCAATATCCTTCCCCCAGGAGTGCAGAGGGAATGGGGATTTTGCAGTATCCTTCCCCTGGAATGGGATGGGAATGGAGATTTTGCAGTATTCTTCCTTTGCCACACCCGCCAAGCCACGCCCACCAAGCCACACCATGCCCACCAAGCCACACCCACAGAACCAGTAGTAAAAAAATTTGGATTCCACCACTGGTCTACATATTATTTTTCATTCTCGATCAGGGACGAAAAAGCATGTCAACCCTAAAGTTGACTTGACCGAAAGCATTTTGAGGCTTCAGTGTTGCCACACTGGAGCTGAGAGATAAGGAGGGGGAGAAATTAGAGATAGCTGGGATTTTGTAGCCAAAACAAAATACTTTCTCTTGGGAACCAAGAGAAACACCTGGTCAGAGAGAGGAGGAGCAACGTTACCAGGCGACTAGAGGACACCTTGATCGGACTGTGTGACTGATTGTTTGGGGAAGGGGAAAAACCAGGGGTGAAATCCAGCAGGTTCTGACAGGTTCTGGAGAACCAGTAGTGGAAATTTTGAGCAGTTCAGAGAACCGGCAAATATCACCTCTGGCTGGCCCCAGAATGGAGATTTTGCAATATCCTTCCCCCAGGACTGGGGTGGGAATGGAGATCTTGCAGTATCCATCCCCTGCCACACCCACCAAGCCATGCCCACAGAACCGGTGGTAAAAAAAATTGGATTTCACCACTGGGAAAAACTTTTACTTTTAATTAGGTGAAACCGCAGGAACTTTCAGAGTCGGTTTTTCACCAGGACTGTGCCAATATGATATATCCAATGAAACGATTCTTTGAGGAATCTACCTGCCTTGTAGTTTTGTGTGCTATGGGTGCATTACTTGGAAACCTGACAAAGCATACCATTATTAAAATGGAGAGGTTTTTTAATCTATACTTCTCCCCCCCCCTTTTTTTTTTAATTCTCTCCTTCTCTTGAGGTTCCCCCAGAACACTCAAATTTGGATCAAAAGCATCACACTGAGATAGAAGCTTCTTTCTTTTGCGTGTATTAATGTTGATTGTCACTGCTCCATCGAAGAGTAAATAAGGGAAAACGTTAATGCACCGGTGTCCAAACTTGGCAACTTTAAGTCTTGTGGACTTCAACTCCCAGAATTCCCCAGCCAGCATGGTGATTCCTTTTGACTAAGAGCTTGCCACCATCACAACCATCTCAGCAGGATGCTAATCACTGCTGAAGATTCTCAATCCATAACAGAAGAAATCTTTGGACGTGATTACCATTACTGTAATTTGGCAATGCTAAGTCATTAAGTCAAAGTCTAGAAGAAAATCCAGTTGTCTCTGGAAAAAGCACTTTTGGGACAACCGTGACCTGGATGACGGAGAATCTCCGTAGACATTCAAAGTCTAGAAATAGATATTGCATCTATAGGATTGATTTAAATCAACGTGGAGAATACCATACTGATTTAAATCAATCATACAGATAAAATATCTATTTCTAGACTTTGGATACTGATTATATATAAGAGCCGAGGTGGCGCAGCGGTTAGAGTGCGGTACTGCAGCTACTTCAGCTGACTGCTAGTTCAGCAGATCAGCGGATCAAATCTCACCGGCTCAAGGTTGACTCAGCCTTCCATCCTTCCGAGGTGGGTAAAATGAGGACCCAGATTGTTGGGGGCAATATGATATTTAGTATACTGTCTTTGGTGTAAGAGTGGGCGGCATAGAAATGTGAATAAGGAGCCTTGATAGTACAGTGGTTTAGTGCACCCTGTCATTAACACAGCTGCCTGCAATTTCTGCTGGTTCGAATCTCTCCAAGGCTCAAGGTTGACTCAGCCTTCCATCCTTTCTAAGGTAGGTGAAATGAGGACCCAGCTTGTGGGGGCAATAAGCTGACTTTGTATAAAATATACAAAAGAATGAAGGCTATTGCTTAACGCATTGTAAGCCGCCCTGAGTCTCCGGAGAAGGGCGGCATATAAATAAAAAAAAATAAAATAATAAATAATAAATAATAAATAAATAAATAAATATATGGGTCGTAAGAGCACAATCAATAATGAAGGGCATTGGGCTTCCATAACAGGCTTCATAATTATCTATTGTTAGTCTAGAGAGCATTTTTCTCCCTGCTGGGTTTTTTCCTGAAATATTCTCATAAAATTCTACATCAGAACAACCAAGATTTCATCAAGAGAATGAGTGCCAAGAAACAACATCTTGAATGCTGCCGAAAAGAGTTCGCCTTGTCAACTGGTTGTCAGTACACCCTCTACGTGCTATACAGCTTAAAAATGGTACATATCCTATGACAGAAAAGCATTAGATGAATATTGGTTGAGGAAAAATCTCTCTTTCAGTTGTAAGGGGGGAAAAAACACCATTTCAAAGACATCTTTGTTTTGGACCCTAACCTTAACTAGAGGTGGTATTCAGCTGGTTTGGACCGGTTCACCAGAACCGGTAACAGAAATCGAGGACCTTCCCCGGCTCTATGCCATCCTGTTTAGGCACGTTTTTGAGGCCAGAGTTGTGGTCCGGCAACAGCCTGCGGAGCTGGCAGTGGAGTCAGACAGTGAGGAGGCTGAGGAAGAACATGGGCCAGTCCTGGAGGCTGGGGAAGGCCCGGATGAAGGCTCTGCATCCGAGGCAGAGATGGGGCCAGGGCCATCGGGGAGTGATGTGCGGACTCCGGAGCCTCCAGACGCTGACAGTAGAGAGGCAGAGGAACAGGAGGGGCCTGCTCCTAGTGCACATATGAGAAGAGCTGCCAGAAGGCAGGAGCAGATAAAGCAGAGAGGACGACTCGGGAGTAAGGCCAAGAGATGATTGGCCCCTCCCATAAGGCTTAAAAGACCAGCAACGGCTCTTGGCCTCTTTGCCGGAAAACAACCGTTGAGAGATTTGCTTCATGTTTGGATGTATTTCTTTCTTGTCAGCATCTTCTGTTCCTGAACTGTTGCCAAGAAAAGCCTTTGGCAGTTTGCCTAATTATCCCAAGGTCAGAGATAAAGTGAAGAGTGGTGTTTTGAGGACTTTGCTTTCATTTAATTTGGAATATGCTGAGAATGAGTTCATTCTCAGCTGTTTTAATAAAATCTGTTTGTTTTTTGGAACTGTTTTGCATTTAATATTAACTACGTGGGCCTGGGTCACAAAAGCTGGGAGCATGCGTGGAAGGTACGCACGCCAGCAAAGCACATGCACGGAAGGCCGGTGCATGTTCTCACATTTGTGAACAGGTAGGGAAAGTAAGTGAATATCAGCCCTGACCCTAACCCTGCACCGGAAGCAAGTTGTCTCCAATTCGCACTTCTCAACTTGCGAATAAGAACGTACGTCTCGTTCCTCAGCTCTCCGAATTTTGTCATCAAGCCCGTGACCTTAAAAATGTACCTGAATATTTCCACCACTGTGAAATTTACTGTGCTGCACTTGTTTCAAAAATCCCAGAGCAATATACCAAGCACAATTCGTTTTCTTTCTTTCTTTTTTTTTAAAAAAATGACATTGAAAATAAGCGCTAAAACAAGTGAACGTAAGAGTAGCATTAAGATATTAAAGTAAAGTATACAATGGGCCAGAACACACAGTTGTAGCTAATTGGTTGAAGAGTGTGGGCTCCTGTATGAGGTAATCTATGTTATGATTGGGTGCTGGGTGAGAAGGGGGAGTTCCCTTTTTTCCCGCCTTTTTCTTCTGTGTGCTCTGGGTGCTCTTTGAGATTTTACCTCATGATGTTCCTGTCTTTCATGTCTGCTGTAGACATAAATGTAAAACATATTTATTTATATAAAGCTATAACTGACTTCATTTGGACACTTGCTGCTCAATTCCCTGACAATAAGTCCGATCACGTTATGGTGAATCAAGATTAAAATATCACATTGTCAAAGCTGAAGATCATCATCATCTTCTTTTAACGACCCCATAATCCCTTGCGGGGGTGGAGTCTGGACAACTGAATGGAACTAGCAGAGTGTTTTAATGGCCGGATGCCCTTCCTGTCGCCAATACAGAGCTTTGTTCAGCAGATAGGTTCTCAGTGTGCCCAGAGAGAGAAATATCTGCCTCTACCTAGGATCGAACTCACAGCCTCCTGATTGTGAGGCGAGCTCCACCTCTAGGCCACCGCACCACTCCATTGTCAAAGCTGAAGATACCAAAGATTAATTATGGAATACATGAACTTCTACTCCGGCCTCTACTTAGTCATCAGCCTCCAAAATGTGCTACGTTCTCTTGAGTTTCTAATGATATCTTTACCCTGAGGCGATTCAACAGGCGTAGAAGCTTAATAGAATATCTGAGCATCTTTCCATCTGAATTGACAAAGACATCTCACTGGCCTAACACCGAATCTCTTCTGAAGTGTCTCCTATTTAGCAGAAGTGAATAGCAGCTCCTGGTTGTAATAATCCCTCCAGAGGAATAGAATGAAGCCAAGCGTTTAGTCTTGTTCTATAACTGATTAACCAGGTCATTGCTACTCATGCAGATGAAAGAGGCTGAATTAAATAGACTGTATATTTTAATTAGATGAAGGAAAATAGATATTCACCATCATCTACAGGGTAATATAAATGTAATAACTGAGCTCCAGAGCGCGCACACAAAAATCTTCACACATTTGTAGCAAGTCGCTGAGAGTTTCACATTTTTTCCTTTGGTTTGGTTGAACTTTGGCTGTTGTTTTTTCGAAACTTGTTGGAAGAAATCCACGAGTCCTCCATGCAACAGGAAGCAAATTAATTCAAGAAGTAAAACTTTCACAAGTGTCGGACCTGCTATAACTTAAACTTCTAAAGTGAAATGATCTTTGGCTCCATTTGTTGAGAAAGCTATATTAGAGATCAAGTGTACGGCAGTATTGCAAAGCCAGAACTGAGAATTGCACACCAAAATCCCTAAGTTCTACTTTTCCCTTCCTTCATGATCTCTCATTGCCCACCACGCAGTGGTGAAATCTGAATTTTTTTACTACTGGTTCTGTGGTGTGGCTTGGTGGGCGTGGCTTGGTGGGTGTGGCAGGGAAAGGATACTGCAAAATCTCCATTCCCACCCCACTCTGGGGCCAGCCAGAGGTGGCATTTGCCAGTTCTCCGAACTACTCAAAATTTCCGCTACCGGTTCTCCAAACTGCTCAAAATTTCTGCTACCAGTTCTCCGAACTGCTCAAAATTTCCGCTACCGGTTCTCCAGAACCTGTCAGAACCTGCTGGATTTCATCCCTGCCACCACGTCATAACCAATCATGTTCAGGCAAGATGTTTTCATAACAGTCAGTCCAAGTGGCGATTTGGTATGTGGCTCCCTCCTTCTCCCAGTGGGCTGACCTTGAGGCAGTGTCTGGAGGAGATACAGCAATTACTTTCATTTCCCCAAACATTTCCTGCTCTTCACTCTCTCTCCTGTCACTGCACAGCAGCGAAGTAGAAGCAAGCTTAAGGGGGCAGCTGACAATAAGTCTCCCCAGACCTCAGGAGCCTGATGGTGGTCCTCCTACATGAGTTGGTCTTTGCTGCCTTTCAACCACCGTCTTGCGGAACAATCTGTACCCCAAATATGGTTTTCTTTATGGGATGTCCGTCAACTCCTCTGCATCCCTTTACTTTTGGAAAACCTGATTTGTAGTCAGACACACAATAATTAAATGCATGCTCAAACTGATTTTTGTCCCACAATTTCTATCAGTAACTGTGAGAGGGATGTTGGAGTCCTAGTGGACAATCACTTTTTTTTTTAATTTGATTTATATGCTGCCCTTCTCCGGAGACTCAGGGCGGCTTACAATGCGTTAAGCAATAGCCTTCATACTTTTGTATATTTATACAAAGTCAGCTTATTGCCCCCACAAACTGGGTCCTCATTTAATCTACCTTAGAAAGGATGGAAGGCTGAGTCAACCTTGAGCCTTGGAGAGATTCGAACCAGCAGTAAATTGCAGGCAGCTGTGTTAATAACAGGGTGCATTAAACCACTGTACTACCAAGGCTCCTAAAAGATGAGCCAGCCGTTTGCTGGCCAACACAGTTCTGGACTGGATAAACAGAGGGATTAAAGAATCAAGATCACGCGAAGTGTTAATACCACTTGATAATGCCTTAGTAAGGCCACACTTGGAATCCTGCATCCAGTTTTGGTCCCCACAATGTTAAAAAAGATGTTGAGACTCTAGAAAGAGTGCAGAGAAGAGCAAGAAAGAGGATTAGGGGACTGGAGGCTCAAACATAGGAAGAACGGTTGCAGGAACTGGGAATGTCTAGTTTAATGAAAAGAAGGACTAGGGGAGACGTAATAGAAGTATGTTTCAATATCTCAGGGGCTGCCCCAAAAAAGAGGGAGTCAAACTATTCTCCAAAGCACCAGAAGGCAGGACAAGAAGCAGCGGGTGGAAACTCATCAAGGAGAGAAGCAACCTAGAACTAAGGAGAAATTTGCGGATAGTAAGAACAATTAATCAGTGGAACAACTTGCCTCCAGAAGTTGTAAATGCTCCAACACTGGAAGTTTTAAAGAAGAGATTGGACAACCATTTGTCTGAAATGGTACAGGGTTTCCTGCCTAAACAGGGGGTTGGACTAGAAGACCTCCAGGAAACAAAGATCTAACCTGTTTACTCATGCTGTGGAGGGTTTAGCGTTTTCTGTAGTTCCTTGTTCAATTTATGATGATAATTTACCTTTTAATTTACCAATTTAAGCATGTTATTGCTTAAATCAGGGGTGTTCAACCTCGGCAACTTTAAAACCTGTGGACATCAACTCCCTGAATCCCTCAGCCGCTATTCTTTTATAAACATCATGAGGAAAAAAAATTAAATATCAGCCTTGAACTCGGCAAACTCAAGCCATCGTTCTCCAGACCCCCTCATTAAAAAAAATAAAATAAATCCTTCTTGGAGCCCAAGGTTTTCATCTGGGAGCTTTATGAAGTCAGTCAAAGGACTCATTTCTTTTTCCAGGTGGAAAAATAATCAGATTCTCTTTCATCTGATCATCACAGATGATTGGATTCTTTTTGATGAGATCAGAATGATCAGATCATCAGAATCTCTTCGATCAGATTTTCTTTGACAGAAAGCTCCATTCAAGTGGATTGACCCAGAATGGAATTGTAATCCTTCCAAACAGTCACATTTGAGTCTCACCTTCTACAGAGTTTGGATAAATCGATGACCTTACTTCCTTCTGAATGATTTTTCTCCATATAAGGGTGTTAAAGGTAAAGGTAAAGGTTCCCCTCGCACATACGTGCTAGTCGTTCCTGACTCTAGGGGGCGGTGCTCATCTCCGTTTCAAAGCCGAAGAGCCAGCGCTGTCCGAAGACGTCTCCGTGGTCATGTGGCCGGCATGACTCAATGCCAAAGGCGCATGGAATGCTGTTACGGAATTCCCACCAAAGGTGGTCCCTATTTTTCTACTTGCATTTTTTACCTGCTTTCGAACTGCTAGCTGGGACAAGTCACCGGAGCTCACCCCGTTACGCGGCACTAGGGATTCAAACCGCGGAACTGCCGACCTTTTCGATCGACAAGCTCAGCATCTCAGCCACTGAGCCACCGCATCCCCTATAAGGGTGGTAGGACTCACTTTTTTCCTTGTTTGAATGTCAAAGCAATGCCCTCTGGATCTTTTTTTTGAAACGACGGTGATTTTACATCTAACTATCTCCCTTGTTGCTGCAGGGATGGAGTCAGGAGTTAATTGCTGCATTCTCTTAAATTAATGAACTGGAAAGTAGCCTTGGTATCTACAGTGTTTAGTAACTCCTACATGCTTCCTCAATTTTGTGAACTCGGGTCATTGGAAAAGTTGGACTTTTCCACGACAAACCCTCTGTAGTTGAAGTAATGATTCCTTTATTAGTGTTGTGACTCCGACCCCCGAGGCCGACTTATCGGAGGGAGAAGGCTCCGAACATGAAGGAGAGGAGTTGGCCAGGCCTCCCTCTCCAGGACCGTCCTCTCTGGCAGTGCCTCAGGTGTCTCCCAAAGGAGAAGAGATTGGCCAGGAGCCAGGTATTTCCTCGCAGTCGGACAGTGAGGGAGATAAGTCTTGGCTGGATCCACGCCAGCGTCGGAGAGACAAGCGCACGCAGCAGAAAAGGAGGCGTGCCAGAGATTAAGCTGAATCACTGGACCACACCCCACAGGGTATAAAAGGGGGTGAGGTGGCCATTCAGACTCTGTGATGGACAAAACTAAACTACTAGCGAGTCACATTGTATCTTTGGAAACAACGTTATCTGCCTTGGATTTAATACGGACTGGACTTGACAATTCTTGAACTGTGTGTATCTTGTTTTGGTTTATCTGAGGAACAACCCCTCCCTCTATGAGTAAAGTTCTTGGCAAGCAGCTACTGGGTTGCTGCCAATCCTCTTATCAAAAGAATTTGTTGTCTGCCAGTTTTATTTAACCCCTGGCTGTCTGTTCGTGTGCGTGTGTGAGACAGGGACAGAACAATTAGGAGCGTCAGCAGCTCCAGTAAAAAGTTTCTTTCTCACTGTAGTCTGTCCGGTAGGAAGATGAATAGTTGTCTGCCACATCTATTCACCTCTGCCCCCTGCCTTTTCTCCCCAGAGCTAGGGTGGGGCTTCACTAGCAGCGGTGGCTCTTCCATCCCGAGGACCGGCCCATAGATTTCCACTGCTCTCCTCTCCTCTGCCTATCCACGTGTCAGGCACTGGACCCAGCTGTTCCTCCTCTTTCTCATCAGCCACCTCCAGACCTGGGGGCTGTTGACTCTCCATCGGAGGGCTGACGGACAGCCCAGGCTCCGCCTCTGTCTGTCTCTCTCTCTCTGAGAGCTCCATTCCTTCTTCCCCCTCGGAGCTCTTAGGTTGCCTTGATGCTGATCCTGACTCCCACACCTCCTCTTCCTCCTCTGATTCAGCTGCTGGAGGGGCCGGTAGCCAACAGGCCACAACAGAAACCGAAGTCAATCCGTTTTGTTAGGACTTCATTCCCTCCATGACCAAAACATTGATTTCATTGTTGGTTCTGCTGCTAGATTTCCTCCTTTCCATGCACAGCAGTAACCATTTTTCAAAGCAATTCTATATATCACACCCAGGCATCTGCCTAGTGCACTGTTTGTCCATGTTAACCCACGAAAAATACAAAGCCATCCATCACTTCGCAAAGCCCGGCCAACTTGAAAGTGCCATGTTTGTACTTTCCCAACGTGTCATTTATAGTTTCCCCATATTTGGGGCTTTAAAGACTTCATCCTTAATCCTTTATCTTTAATTTAGACAACTAATTGCTTCAGACAAACTACCCGCATTCCCTTTCATATTTCCCTATATGCTGCAGAGTGATAAGTCACCTCAATTTATCAGCGATAGTCAGCTTCGTGTTAATTATATTCTCCAAAGCCCACAGGATTCATTCTGCTCTCTCCCAACTTTGGCAAGGCGTAAATGAGCTACATATTTAATATTCCAAGTTGCCGGGAAGAATTGAGCAAGAACAAAGTTGGAAATCCTAAGGCCTTTGCAATCGGAAGTCAAATGCGTTTGCAGCCATCTGACTGGGCTTGGTTCACCCTCTTGGTGTCAGGATCTGTGGGAAGAGCGAAAGGGGACGGGGGAAGTGAGGAAACGTGTGTCATGATGTTGCGACAGAAACTTTGCCCATTACGCACTTGCACGCAGGGAGTCATGATGGCAGTCACACAGGGGTGGGTTCTACTTACCTTTACTACCGATTTGCAGCGGGGCCGTGCGCGCGCTCTTCTGCGCAGGCGCAGAAGCGCTTTGGTGACGTTGGGGTCGGTGGGCGGAGCTTCCCATCGGTTTTACTATCAGTTCTATAGAACCGGGGGCAACTCACCACTGCAGTGACAACTATGCAATCAAGGGCCGTCCTGTTTTTGCAAGCAGGGGGTTGATTGGTTCTGCCTCCATCTTGATTTTTCTCCCCAAACACCTCCCTGCTTGCATGCAGGGGTGGGATTCTACCGGTTCAGACCGGTTTGGGTGAACCGGTAGCTCCGATGATCAGCTGGGAGCAAACCAGTTCCCTCCGACGATCAGGTTGGTCCACCTGCCCGCCCCTGCGCTTTACTTACCGTTATCTTTTCAGCTGATTGGTGTGCAGGGAAGCCTACTAGGCCCAAAAGGGGCATGGTGAGTGTGACCCCCCCACATGGCCTGTTTTTGCTCCCAGGGGGATGCAGGAGGCCGAGTGCTGCCTATCACACCCCCTGGCCATGCCCACCGTAGCCGCAGCAGAGGGCCCAAAGAGCCGTATGTGGCTCCGGAGCTGCAGGTTACCGACCCCTGGCTTAGGCAATAATAAAAGTAATCAAATCCTTTAAAAAAAATAGGTTCCAACCTGCAATTGGGTCAGCAGATTCAAAGCCCAGATCTTGACAGATGAAATTGCAGCTGAGCTATCAGGTGAAAACAACTGACTTTTTCACCGCTTAGATGAGAAAGGGCTCCTGCATTATTAAACACGAACCTCAGAAAGACGGGCCAGGATGGAAGACCTGTCTCACCTTAGCTCAATCATGGGCAGAAGTGGGATTCACATAATTTACCTACTGGTTTGCCCAGCACCAAAAATGTGAGAATGGGCACATGTGTCCAGCCTTCCGTGCACGTGTTTTGCTCGTACGCACATCTTCTGCGCATGCGCCCAGCCTCAAAAACGTGCCTAAATAGGACAGCATAGAGCCGGAGCTTTCCACTACCGATTTGCCCGAACCGGTCCATACCACCTCTGATCATGACCCTTTCCTACCAAACCCAACGAGAAACCTTAAAATGTAGAGCTCAGAGCTACTCAAACGCATTACAGGGATGGCCACACTAATACCAGCCCAACCTGTGTTTGAAATAATTCTCTTTGGAGGCTTTGCTAAGGAGTGGCTTGGCTGAGGAAATTCTGGGAGTCGAAGTCCACATGTTGGCTGAGGAATTCTGGGAGTTGAAGTCCACATGTTGGCTGAGGAAATTCTGGGAGTCAAAGTCCACATGTTGGCTGAGGAAATTCTGGGAGTCAAAGTCCACAGGTTGGCTGAGGAAATTCTGGGAGTCGAAGTCCACAGGTTGGCTGAGGAAATTCTGGGAGTTGAAGTCCACATGTTAGCTGAAGAATTCTGGGAGTTGAAGTCCACATGTTGGCTGAGGAAATTCTGGGAGTTGAAGTCCACATGTTAGCTGAAGAATTCTGGGAGTTGAAGTCCACATGTTGGCTGAGGAAATTCTGGGAGTTGAAGTCTACAGGTTGGCTGAGGAAATTCTGGGACTTGAAGTCCACAGGTTGGCTGAGGGAATTCTGGGAGTTGAAGTCCACATGTTGGCTGAGGAAATTCTGGGAGTTGAAGTCCACAGATTGGCTGAGGAAATTCTGGGAGTCGAAGTCCACAGGTTGGCTGAGGGAATTCTGGGAGTTGAAGTCCACACGTTGGCTGAGGAAATTCTGGGAGTAGAAGTCCACACGTTGGCTGAGGAAATTCTGGGAGTTGAAGTTGAAGTTAGAGACTCCTGAGTGGTACCTTATTCAGGCAACAATGGAATAATATCCATTTAGGTCCATGAAAATGCCCTTTTGACTCCAACAGACTTCTCTTCCAGACATTCACCCATAAATATTAATGCAAGTGCTTCTAGTAAGTGGGGAATTCATACAGTCTGCGGAGATGTTTAATATATAATTGTTAAGACTCAAATCCATTTCATCTCCCTCGTCATAAATTCACTCTCCCTACCAGGCAGAACCTCTTAAAATTTCCTGAAATTGCTTTCTGGCTTTCTATAAGACCTTTCCGTGAGACCTTTGTGTCTATCCTAAGGGAATAAGATTCTTCATTGTGGCAGGCGTAGCCACAGACTCTTAGCAAATTTAGAGCCAATTCAGATGGGAGCCGTGGGAAGCATTTCGTTCAGTTTTCACTCCGAAAACCTGACCCCGTGTTTGGCAACATTTAAAAGTCAGTTTCAGAGAAAGATGCTCGTATGAAAAAAATGATTCAGATAGGATTTCCTCTTCCACAGTGACGAACTACTAAAATTAATCCAAGTCCCAGGTTCCATTAGAAAGTCACCAGTGCTCTCTGTGAATGACTTATCAGGAGAGATAAAAAATAAAAATAAGATCCAGCAGCTGTTGCAAACTTGGCGATCCTAATGCTGAGGGGTTCTAAGTGGCCTCTGTTGATTTTAATAAAATTGATGGACGTTCTTCTTGGGACAATTACATCTCAAGCAGAATTAGCGGATGTAATAAAGGAGGAGAAGGAGGAGGAGGAGGAGGAAGAGGAGAAAGAGGAAGAGGAAGAGGAAGAGGAAGAGGAAGAGGAAAAGGAAGAGGAAGAGGAAGAAGAGGAGGAGGAGAAGGGAGGGAGAAGGAGAAGGAAGGAGGAGGAGGGGGAGGAGGAGGAGAAGAAGAAGAAGAAAAAGAAGAAGAAGAAGAAAAAGAAGAAGAGGAGGAGGAGGAGGAGGAGGAGGAAAAGGAAGAGGAAGAGGAGAAAGAGGAAGAGGAAGAGGAAGAAGAGGAGAAGGAGGAGGGAGGGAGAAGGAGAAAGAAGGAGGAGGAGGGGGAGGAGGAGGAGAAGGAGGAGGAGGAGGAGGAGAAGAAGAAGAAGAAGAAGAAGAAGAAGAAGAAGAAGAAGAAGAAGAAGAAGAAGAAGAAGAAGAAGAAGAAGAAGAAGAAGAAGAAGAAGAAGAGGAGGAGGAGGAGGAGGAGGAGGAGGAGGAGGAGGAGGAGGAGGAGGAGGAGGAGGAGGAGGAGGAGGAGGAAGAGAGAAGGAGAAGGAGAAGGAGAAGGAGAAGGAGAAGGAGAAGGAGAAGGAGAAGGAAAAGGAGGAGAAGGAGAAGCCCCCAACTGCTCCTTTATCTGCACAGTCCATCACATTATATCTTTATACCAACTTTTCCTGCCCCCCTTTTTCCCCCCATCAATCCAGCCCAGGGGTGTCAAACTCAAGGTCCACGGGCCAGATCCAGCTCACAGGGTGCTTAGACCTGGCCCACGGGGCCACCCTAGAAACCACGAAGGGCAGGCCTGCAGTGAATCTGCCAGCAAAATCAGAGCTCGGGAGGGCTGCGTACGGCCCACCCAGCTCCATCTTTGCTGGCAGAGGGTTGCAGGAGGCTGTCGCAGCCGGAAACGGAGCTTCGGACCGTGGTGGTATTCAGCCGGTTATATCCGGTTTAAGCGAACTGGTAGCGGCAGCTGTGGGAGGCTCCGCCCACCCATCCGGATGTCATCAGGTCCCATTTTTGATGCTCTACGCATGTGCGCGCTCTCATTTCCGAACCGGTAGTAAAGGTAAGTGAATATCACACCTGGCTTTGGAGCAGCACGTGCAGCCCTCGCAAGTGCCGTTTTCGGTGGCAGAGGGTTGCAGGTGGCCGTCGCAGGCGGAAACGGAGCCCGGGAGCACCACACGCAGCCCTCACAAGCTCCATTTTTGGTGGTAGAGGGCTGCAGGAAGCCATCATAGCCGGAAAAAGAACCCGGGAGCCCATTTTCACTGGCAGAGCGCTGGGGCCACTCCAACACGAGTGACATCAAGCTGGCCATGCCCACCAGGGGTGGGTTCTACTTACCTTTACTACCGGTTCACTACCGCGCACAGAAGCTTTCTGATGACGTCGGGGTCGGTGAGCGGAGCCTCCCTCTGGTTTTACTACCGGTTCTATAGAATCGGTCCGAACTGGGAGCAACCCACCACTGATGCCCCTGCCAGTCCCCCCCCCCAAGGTCAAACACAACCCTGACGCAGCCCTCAATGAAATCGAGTTTGACACCCCCGGTCTCGCCAATTGTCGCATCTGATGAAGTGAGAAGCAGCTCACAAAAGCATTCTGCCTTTTGACAGAATGACTTAGTCAGGAAAAAAAAAGTTCTATTAAACTCGGGATGTGCTTCTCTAAGGTTTATTCTCGTCTCCTAACTTTGTAGCTTCCTCTTAGAGTTTTGACACAATGGGCTATAGATCTGGTCTCGTTCGTTCTGCGAAGCATTTAAATATATTAAATACATTTCTTACCGCGCTGAGGTCTCTAGAAATACCGTACTTGGCTGTGGTGGCTGCCATTATTTTAGGGAGTTACTGACCTGGCGACTGAAGATTCAAAGCACAGCAGCTCCATCTGCTGATAATATTTGAGTATCCTTTCCAAACTGAGAACTGAGGCTAAAACAGATGGGAGCTTCATCACTGGAAGCTTTCAAGAAGAGACTGGTGTAAGGTCTTCTTGGGTGGGGGTTGGACTAGATGACCTACAAGGTCCCTTCCAACTCTGTTAATCTGTATCTGTAACCCACTGCTCAGGCAGGAAACCCTACACCACCTCAGACAAATGGTTATCTAGTCTCTTCTTAAAAACTTCCAGTGTTGGAGCATTCACAACTTCTGGAGGCAAGTTGTTCCACTGATTAATTGTTCTAATGGTCAGGAAATTCCTCCTTAGTTCTAAATTGCTTCTCTCCTTGATGAGTTTCCATCCGTCGCTGCTTATCCTACTCTCAGGTGCTTTGAAGAATAGCTTGACTCCCTCTTCTTTGGGGCAGCCCCTGAGATATCGGAAGACTGCTATCATGTCTCCCCTCGTCCTTTTCATCAAACTAGACATATCCAGTTCCAGCAACCGTTCTTCATATGTTTTAGCCTCTGGAGAAGATAGGTAGTGGCGCACAGAACAGGCAATGGCATCTCTTCAGAGAGAGAGAGAGAGAGAGAGGAAAAGAAAAACAAGCCATCATTTGTTTTAGCCTCCAGCCCCCTAATCATCTTTGTTGCTCTTCTCTGCACTCTTTCTAGAGTCTCAACTTCTTTTTTACATCGTGGCAACCAAAACTGAATGCAGTATTCCAAGTGTGGCCTTACCAAGGCATTATAAAGTGGTACTCAGGCTATTTGCTGATATTCTGCCTTAGCTATTTGCCCCCTTTCCACTTTTTATACATGTCCTTTTTGTCTTTCAATTTGTCAGAGAGTTCTTTATGCAGCCATACTGGTTTCTTTTGAGAGCTATTGTTTTTCTTCTTCATTGGTATTGTGCTAGACTGGGCTTTTATAATCTCACTTTTCAAAATTTCCCAAGCTTCTTGAGTTGTTTTCCCCTTGAGGATTCTTATCCATGGAATCCTTCCCAAGCTGTCTCTGTTTACTGAAATTAGCTCTCTTAAAGTCCAAGACTCTAGTTTGACTTTGTTTCTACTACTTGTGTTTGCACAATGTTGAATTCCAATATTGCATGATCACTTGCCCCCAAGGTTCCTGTAGTTTCCACACCTTCTATCATTTCATCTCTGTTTGTGAGAATTAAGTCCAATATGGCTGATCCCCTTGTTCCCTTCTCTACTTTTTGGGAAACAAAGTTGTCTGCTAGATTTGTTAGGAACCTGTTGGATCTTCCACTTGGTGCAGAGTTCGTCTCCCAGTTGATGTTAGGTTAGTTAAAATCCCCCATTACTATTGTGGTGTGCTTCCTACATACCTTAGCTAGCTGACTAGCAAAAAGTTCATCTACTTCCTCTGTTTTTAGACCTATGGCAATGCCATTCCCCCCCCCCCTTTAATATTGACCCAAATGCATTCAAGATAATTTTCATCGTTGTTGTGCTCTATTTCTGTAGAGATGTAGTTATTTCTTACATATAGTGCAACTCCACCTCCTCTTTTATTTGGTCTATTTCTTTTAAATAAGTTATATCCCTCTAGCTGTATGTTCCATTTGTGGGTTTCATCCCACCAAGTTTCCGTAATGGCAACAATATCATATCTGCCCTCATTTACTTGAATTTCTAATTCACCCTGTTTATTCCTCATGCTCTGTGCATCATTGTATAGACATTTGAGTCCATTTTGATTGACCCTGTGTTTACTGTCCAACAATGGACAGACCACCCCAACGATGCCCTTGAAGTGATGTCCCGATGCCTGGAGGCCGTGCGGATCTGGATGGGGAGGAATAGGCTCAGGCTCAACCCATCCAAGACCGAGTGGCTGTGGTTTCCGACATCCCGATATAGTCAGTTGGTGCCATCACTGACTATTGGGGGCGAATCATTGGCCCCCACGGAGAGGGCGCACAACTTGGGCGTCCTCCTGGATTCACGTCTGTCTTTAGAAGAGCACTTGACGGCCGTGACCGGGAGGATTTTTCATCAGGTTCGCCTGATCCGCCAGTTGCGTCCCTTTCTGGATCGAGACTCCTTACACACGGTCACTCATGCCCTTGTCACCTCCCGCCTGGACTATTGCAACGCTCTCTACATGGGGCTCCCCTCCAGGAGCACCCGGAGGCTCCAACTGGCGCAGAATGCAGCCGCGCGGGTGGTAATGGGAGCGACATGGCGTTCCCACGTAAAACCCCTCCTGCGCGAGCTGCACTGGCTCCAGGTGGTCTTCCGGGTGTGCTTCAAGGTTTTGGTTACCACCTTTAAAGCACTCCATGGCTCAGGACCTGGGTATTTGCGGGACTGCCTACTACCACCAATAACCTCCCACCGGCTGGTACGCTCCCATAGAGAGGGGCTCCTCCGGGTACCGTCGGCCAAACAATGCCGACTGGCGGCCCCCAGGGGGAGAGCCTTCTCTGTGGGGGCACCTACTATCTGGAACGAGCTCCCCCCGGAGATACGGAGGATCCCGGATCTGCGCACCTTCTGCCGTACCCTCAAAACATTTTTATTCCAGCAGGCTGGCCTGGCCTAATTTTCTCCCTCTTTTATAAAAGATTTTTAATTTTTTAATATCTTTTAGTATTTTATATATTCAAATTTTAAAATTGGTTTTAAATAGTTTGGGGTTTTAATTTGTCTGGGCCAAAACTATTTAATTTGATTTTAATTCTACTTTTAAATTTTGTATGTATGTGTTTTATTGTTTGGCTGTGCACCACCCTGAGTCCTTCGGGAGTAGGGCGGTATAGAAATCGAATAAAATAAATAAAAATAAATAAATACTGTCTACATAACCTGCATTGTGCCTGACTGCCACTACTTTCGTGCCACCTGTTTGATTAATGCACATGGTAAGGCACTTGCTATTAAATGCTTGCTTTTGATTGACAGCAAGGGTGATAATCCTACCTACACGGATAACCCTATTAATTTTGGATTGCTGGGGACAGAAATCTTCTGCGTCAATTAATTCTCTGTCCCCGCTGTTCAGTTTAAATGTTTATCCAGAAAATCTGTGAATTTATTGTTAAGTAACTCAGTCCCTTTCTTTGATGGATGCAATCCATCTCTTTTGTACAGTTCTTCATTGGACCAGCTGCAGACATCATGAGTAATAAAATCAAAGCCTTCCCTTCTACACCACTCCTTTAGCCACACATTAAACTCTGCTACAGGTTGGCCTTTCTCTTTTTGTTCCTTATATACCAGTAAAACCTCTGAAAAGATAAGCCTACAACCTATACTACTAAGTTCGTACCCCAAGCTCTGGAAATCATTCTGCACGGAAAGTACATCCTTTTGGGACAGATCATTTGTGCCAAGATGCATAATTGTTGTGGCTCCGTTACCTGAGCCTGTGTCATCGGCAGGAGAGGACTCCGAGAGTGAAGGAGAGGAGTTGGCAAGGCCTCCTTCTCCAGGACCCTCCTCTCTGGCAATGCCTTCGGTGTCCGCCGAAGGGCAAGAGATAGGGCCGGGGCCAAGCATGTCCATGCAGCCACAGGTGGACAGTGATGAGGGTAATGAGTCTTGGCTGGATCCTCGGCAGCGTCGCAGAGATAAGCACGCGCAACAGAAGAAAAGGCGTGCCAGAGATTAGGCTGAGTCACTGGACCACACCCCACAGGGTATACAAGGGGGTGAGGTGGCCATTCAGACTCTGTGACGGACAAAACTAACTACTACCAAGTCACATTGCATCTTTGGAAACAACATTATCGGCCTTGGATTTATTTTACGAACTGGACAATTCTTGACTGTGTGTATGCGACAAAATAAATAAATTTTGAAATAAAACAAAATCACAATGACAAGTGCACTAACCCTGAATGTATTATTGCTCTTTTTGGTTTATAGTTATATGACTCCACCCCCACCTTCACAGCCAGCAGCTCCTCCCACCAGCTTCTGTGAAGTTAAAATCATATCGATGGCAAGATAATTTAATCAGGAATGTCATGCAACAACTTTCATGAAGGATTTGCTATTAGAATAGCAGTTACAGTATAAAGAGGAAAAGGGAAACACGTAGAAAAAAACAAGATATAGGAAAATGATCACCCTAGAAAAAACGAGATCTACAAAAATTATCCCCGTGTCAGTGAATACTTTGTTGGGTAACTTTTAGCATGAATTGTGGCCTTTACAACGTCTTCCCATGGAGTGAACCAAGTCTTTAAGTTCTGCAGCTGTTCTCATGTGAAACCAGGTTTGAATGATGGCTTCTATTAACTGGGTTTTATTCCAGGGTTGCAAGTTCTGACTAACAAGTTTCTTTCGTCGGCTCCCTAGATTTTCCATTGGGTTAAGAAAGTTGGGCTATTCCCAGGCCATTCCAGCAGTGGAATAGGATTATCTTGAAACTCCCCCAAAAAAAGTAATACACTTTTCCCAAAAGGTTTCCACAATTTTGGCCACTACTGTACTTATTGGTTCAATTTATATTTATTGGTTCGATTTATATGCCGCCCTTCTCCAGAGACTCAGGCCGGCTTACAATGTGTTAAGCAATAGCCTTCATACTTTTGTATATTTATACAAAGTCAGCTTATTGCCCCCACAATCCGGGTCCTCATTTTACCTACCTCGAAAGGATGGAAGGCTGAGTCAACTTTGAGCCTGGTGAGATTCGAACTTGCAGTAATTGCAAGCAGCTGGTGTTACTTAACAGTGCTTTAATCTGCTGCGCCACCAAGGCTCTTCCTTTCAGGACACTCCAAGTAGCCAATGCCCGCCTCAAATACCCCATTTAGTGTGCAACAAAGCGATTAACACTGCACACACTTTGTATCTCACTGCCACAATTGCCAGCTTGCCTTTTAAAAAAAAGCTCCAATATCTTGTGGGACGTCCCTGGCAGCTGTGTAATATTTTCTCAGCCTTTTTTTAAAAAAATCTTTCTCGTGTTATAAAACCTTTCCTAAGCAAGGATTAATTGAATTAACTTGTTAATTGATTCAAAATCCCCGCCTGCGGGCGGCCTGCTTTTATTTTTTTATTTTTCTTCGAAGCGTGATTAAAACATTGGAAAAGGTCTTTGAACGGGTCTATGCAACGTGTTATGCCTTTTAAATCTCGACTTTTTACATTTTACTCCTGATTAATTATCCCATCAATAGGAATAATTTGAGCTGTTTGGCACCAAAGCCTTCCTTTGTTTATCCTAAACCCACTGGACATGAAAGTGGCATTGAAATAAAAATCCAGTTCTAATTCCAAGCCAGGAATAAAATCGAGGATGCTTAAGAAAGACAATTTATTGATATATAGAACCAACAACAGCTGACCAAATGGGATTGGGATTAGGTGGACTTTTATACACTCTTTGGGGTTTTGTGTTTGAGATGCTCCGGGGAGGTTGTGCAATTTTGTGAGCCTTGTGACTTTTGCTATTCTAATGATGGTAGGCAAATTCGATTATGTCTAAAAGGTCATTTCCTATCCTTGAAGCTGGGTGAGGAATGTAGATTTTAGGAATCTTCCCTTTTCTGCTTTTAATCCCTTCAAGGGGATCTGGGCTGAAAGTGTTTTGTTTATGAATAGGGTGGTCTGGATTTCTTAACGGGCCCGAAATATCCATCTCTAAAGTCTTTGGACATCTGCTGGAGGCTCTGTTAGAGATAAAAGATGGCGATTTGCATAATGAAGTGGGCCACTGCTGATTTTTCCTACCTGGCTAAACAAAAGCCATCACAAACTCCATCGAAGACCTAAATTGTAGCTATGGCCTTACCTGCCAGTGATGACTTTCTGCTTAGAGAAAGTCTTAGGAGGAGTAGGATCCCGTACTAATTCAGGTTACAAACCCATCACCTGACTTGAGTCTACATTCCTAGATGAGACAGAACTCCAGGGGCAGGCTAGAGAGAAATGGGGTACAGCAGCAGATTTTTTAATAGGGGGAGCTTATCCGGGGTGTGGAAGTGTCTACGTGCTGTTTCTAGGGTGACACTTGAGGGGTGTGTGTGTGTGTGTAGGTATGTTGATTCTTCTGAACATGCAGTTCCTCTGGGAGAGCTAATTTAATTAATTCTGTTCGTGTTTGCAGACCTTATCCTTTGATATGTGGATTAGGTCCGGATAACCTCCACACTTTCCGTAAGGCCCTGAAGACGTTTTTATTTCAGCAAGCCAGCCTGGCCTGAATAGGTTTTATGGATTAGTTTTTAATTGTATAGCTAGGGGTTTTAAATTGGGGCGGCCGTTTAATTTAATTTATTTTTAATTATTTTAACTTTTATATTGTATGTTATTTTAATTCTCGGCTGTTCACCGCCCTGAGTCCCTTTGGGGAGAAGGGCGGGATATAAATTTAATAAATAAATAAATAAATAAATAAATAAATAAATAAATAAATAAATAAATAAATAAATAAACAAACAAACAAACAAACCTATATGGGAATTTGCTAATTTTAGTTGATTAACTCAGTTTCAGTTTGGCTGTCGATTATCTAGTGGAGACCCCAGTTCTCAGGCCACTGTGAATTCGGTTAATATTTTAAGGGAAGATGGAAACAGTATAAAGAATAAAAACTACGTGGATATAAAACTTCTCACAGCTGTGAAGGCCACCATAATTGCATTTTTTTTCCTGAGCGTGGCTTTCAAAATTCTCTACACCGAGTAAAAGCCAGCCTGTACACAATTTTACAGAGCGTTCCTCTCCATGGACGTCACAACTCACATACGGGAACAAAGACTCCGCCGCCAGAGAAGAGTAAATGAATTTTTGGACTAGTCGAGCAGGAGGCTATTACAAATAAAATAGAATCCAGGCCCTACTGGTTTTACACTTGACAGCTAGGCGGTCGTCACAATAACCCAATTTTGACAAATCCCTCTCTTTGCGAGCTACAGCTGTTTTTTAATTTTTCAAAGCAGAAGGTCGTTCAATCCCCTCGTTGTATCAGCTTGCGAATACTTTGCTGAAGAAAAATAGACCTTTTGCAGAGATCTCTTATGAGGCGTCGTTGTATAGGGATTTATTTTTTTATTTTTTGGGCCTCCTGATGCAGGAATTTTTAAGAGCAATTTTCTTCATCGATGCCATTTTTACCAGCAATTTCCCCCCCCCCCCCGACAGATGGATTTTACATAATGCATGGGACACAGCTGCTTTATTAGAGGAGTGGGTGGCAAATTATGATGGGGTTATGAACATTAAAGATTAATTATGCTCCGGTCTCACGTTCTTCTGTTCGGAAAGAGTAAATAAAGTCATCCAGAATGTGATTCCCTGTTGTGGCCTGTTGGCCGCCGGCCCCTCCAGCAGCCGAATCAGAGGAGGAGGAGGTGTGGGAGTCGGGGTCAGCATCCGAAGGGGGAAGGGGGAATGGAGCTGGCAGAGAGAGAAAGAGAGACGGAGGTGGAGACTGGGCCGTCCATCAGCCCTCAGATGAAGAGTCAACAGCCCCAGGTCTGGAGGTGGATGATGAGGAAGAGGAGGAACAGCTGGGTCCAGTGCCTGACGCACAGATGCACAGAAGGCAGAGGAGAGGAGAGCAGTGGAAATCTATGGGCCGGTCCTTGGGACGGAAGAGCCATCGCTGCTAGCGAAGCCCCACCCTACCTCTGGGGATCAAAGGCAGGCAGCGGAGATGAATAGGTGTGGCAGACAACTATTGATCTCCCTTGTTAGTCTTTTTGGAACTGCTGAAAAGACTGTATTGTTGACTGGAGACTATCTATCTATCTATCTATCTATCTATCTATCTATCTATCTATCTATCTATCTATCATCTATCTATCTATCTATCTATCTATCATCTATCTATCTATCTATCTATCTATCATCTATCTATCTATCTATCTATCTATCTATCTATCTATCTATCATCTATCTATCTACAATATCTACCGACCAGTATCTATCGATCGATCGATCGATCGATCAGTATCTATCTATCTATCTATCTATCTATCTATCTATCTATCTATCTATCACGTTCCATGTAGTGATTTCAGTACTAGGACGTGGTCAAAAAAAGGCAAGATGGCAGAAGAATTTAAAAAATAATTAAATTAAATGTGAAGGTTTTCCGTGTAAGAAAAGTGGCATTACTTTAGAAAGAATTTGTTGTGGGGGGTTCATAAATCTTTCAGGATGTCTGAAAACCTTTATTCAAGATAGGCCAGAAGCATTTTAAACCAGATCGATCTTTTCATAAACCTTCCTCCCCTCTCCCAAAATATCATCATTTACCAATTCAACACTCAGATGAGAAAAAAAGGGATATTGGGCGAAAGAGTCAGGGAGATGCTTAAAGAATTATTTCTCTAATTTTCATGACGGAAATCGTCTCGGGATGACAACACTCTTCTGTCTCTCCCGTGAATTATTTAAACTAAGCCGAGCAATCAAAATTTTCCCACCGTCTAAATTATTTAGGGCATAAATGTTTCCTGTTGAATGCTTTTGAGCTCGTATCCAAAGTGAGTAAAGTTAGCTTTTAGGCAAGAGGGTAGAAATTATACATGGAACATCTGTCGTTGTTTTGTGAAGGATGTGATGGAGAGGCATGAAAAGAAGCATTAGAAGTAGCAAAATCCATACGTGGTTACTCATTAACAAAACCCAACAGCTATGGAAAAAGGTCTGTTTTTAGCAATGATGGAGCAATGATGCTCCATCATTAGCAATGATGAAGAAAGGATAAATTTGGTTTGGTTTGATTTTTAGGAATAGCACTTAGATTTATGTACCGCTTCATAGTGCTTTTACAGCACCTCTCCGAGCGGTTTACAGAATCAGCCTCTTGCCCACAATAATCTGGGTCCTCATTTTACTGACTTGGGAAGGATGGGAGGCTGAGTCAACCTTGAGCCGGTCAGGACTGAACTCCTGGCAGTGGGCAGAGTCAGCCTGCAATGCTGCATTCTAACCACTGTGCCACCGTGGAAGGAAGGAAGGAAGGAAGGAAGGAAGGAAGGAAGGAAGGAAGGAAGGAAGGAAGGAAGGAAGGAAGGAAGGAAGGATGGAAAAGGATGGAAGGAGGGAGGGAGGGAAGGAAGGAAGGAAGGAAAAATAAGGAAAGAGGAGAAGGAAGAAGGAAGAAGAAAGGAGAAGGAAGAGGGAAGGAAAAAGAAGAAAAGGGAGGGAGGGAGGGAGGAAGGAAAAGGATGGAAGGAGGGAGGGAGGGAAGGAAAGAAGGAAGGAAAAATAAGGAAAGAGGAGAAGGAAGAAGAAAGGAGAATGAAGAGGCAAGAAAAAAGAAGAGAAGGAAGGAAGGAAGGAAGGAAGGAAGGAAGGAAGGAAGGAAGGAAGGATGGATGGAAAAGGATGGAAGGAGGGAGGGAGGGAAGAAAGGAAGGAAACATAAGGAAAGAGGAGAAGGAAGAAGAAAGGAGAATGAAGAGGCAAGAAAAAAGAAGAGAAGGAAAGAAGGAAGGAAGGAAGGAAGGAAGGAAGGAAGGAAGGAAGGAAGGAAGGAAGGAAGGAAGGAAAAGGATGGAAGGAGGGAGGGAGGGAAGGAAGGAAGGAAACATAAGGAAATAGGAGAAGGAAGAAGAAAGGAGAATGAAGAGGCAAGAAAAAAGAAGAGAAGGAAGGAAGGAAGGAAGGAAGGAAGGCAGGCTTCTCGTTTCCTTCAGTGTGGACTCCCTTTATATATATTACACAAACGAGCCGAATGGATTCAACTAAATAAACGTGGTGGCTTTTAATTTAAAAAAAATTGAGCATCACAAGCGGCTCTGTTGACATAACAAAATGAGGTTGTGCGTGTGGGTTTGGGTTGCGCGTGGGAGACGCAGGCCATTCTCAGCTCGTGCAGTTCTGGCAGCGTTGCAAGCCGTTCTCGTTGCATGCGGTGCACCTGAGGGCTTTGAAGGAGTCTGTAAAACGGTTCCGGAACATGGACATCTTGCTCCCATGGCACATCGAGCACGGAAGGAAACCGAAGCCCCCACAGGAGAGGCACTCGTGGGGGTGTTGAACTCTCTACAGGAACGGGAGGAAAAAAAGAACAATGGCATCTATTAGTGGCGTTAGACCAGTGGTGAAATCCTCCGTGGTTTGCCACTGCTTCGCTGCCCACGGATGTGTGGTGTGTGCCAAACGCACGCAGCACATGCACAGTGCGCGCCAGACACATGCTTCGCATGGGAAAAGGAGGCTTAAGAAGGTAAGTAGAACAGCGAGGGGGGAACAGCTGTGCCGCGCGATTTAGATTAGCTAGAAAGCCTGCTTTCTAGAGAATATAAATCGTGCGGCATAGCTGATCATCGGAAATACCAGTTCGAACGAACCTGTAGCTCTTTTTTTTACTACCAATTCACCCGAACTGGTAGCTTCTATTACTACCGGTTCACCCGATAACACAGGGGTGAAAAGCGAACCAGTAGCTTTTCACCCCTGCGTTAGACCCATGATCCTCAACCCTAGCAACTTTGAGATGGATGGATTTCAAGCCCCCCAAAATGGTGCAGTCCTTCGTGCTCTCTGAACTTCGTTGTTTTCCTGCAGAGATTTCATTAACCATGGGTGACATCATCAGTGCTAGAAGGGAATGAGATTTTTGGAGGGGAGGAGGAGGAGAGGAGGAGGAGGAGGAGGAGGAGGAGAGGAGGGGGAGGGAGGAGGAGGAAGAAGAGGAGGGGGAGGAGGAGAAGAGGAGGGGGGAGGAGGAGGAGGAGGAGAAGAGGAGGAGAGGAGGAGGAGAGGAGGAGGAGGAGAGGAGGAGGAGGAAGGAAGGAGGAGGAGAAGGAGGAGGAGGAAGAAGAAGAGGAGGGGGACGGGGAGAGGAGGAGGAGGAGGAAGAAGAGGAGGAGGAGGAGAATTGTTGGGCCCTTGGTACTCTCTGAGTTTGGTGGTTTACTTGTAGACGTTTCACTACCAACCCAGGTAACTTCATCAGCTGTAGAAGGGAGTGGGTTTTCCTCTAATTTTATAATCTAGGGGTTTCCTAGGAATGTTCTTGGTGATCCCTTGATTGGGCTGTTTGTTTATGACTTAGTTGTTGTTCTACGGTTGATCTTGATGTTCACCTCTGCTTATCTGGGTGTTGAGGAGGTACTCTGGTCTCTCTGTTTCCTTTCTGACTTTTTGGACTGTCTCTTTTGAATAGTGTGCAAATGTGGTTTACCTCTATGTGCCCGTTGATGGCCAATTTGTATGCTTGCCGGGTTTCCAAGAATTCTCTAGCATTTTTGGATTTAGCTTGATCTGGGATGCTCACAGCTTCCCCGTTGAAACCACGGTTAAATCTGGTTAACTAATGGTTAACTCCCAGAATTCTCCCACAGATCCCCAGCATAATAGCTGTATGCACCTATATTCTTACCAATCCATGGGAAAATTCAATAGTCTATCATTTTAAGGCAAATAATCATAGCAATTAGAGCACAAAGGGTAAAAAAAAATCTTTAAATGCTTTAGTAAAGATTTGTCTGGAGAAATCAAGTGGGCCTTTTGTATATATTTGGATCAATATAATGACACACTCTTGTGACGAGGAAATGTGAAGTTTTATTCCATATGGATTTTTGCTAAGCGCGTTAATTACCTCAATTTTGGTTAAGAGGTCCTGCAGTTTTCCCGATTCATTCATTGACAAAATTTTCTCGGCACCCTAGAAGGAAAAAAGCAAAAACTATTTAGTTGGTGTGGCTAGGTGTTCTGACCCAGCCTTAGCAGAAACAAGAAACAGACTCCTTCTCTCGAAAAAAACCCTCTTGATTTATCTTCAGTGAATGAATGGCATTCACACACCAAAAAGTCCAAGCAAGAGTCCTGCAAAGAGTTAAATACAGAAACAAACCTTATCAGTTCCTTGCGATAATTGCCAGGCTGTGAGCTCCCGGCCGAAAAGCTGCAAATTAAGTTTGTCTGGAAAGCAGTCTTTGATGCACAAAACCATCCATGGTTTTGGGGTGAAGTACCACCAGTACGCTGATGACACCCAGCTGTACATCTCCACCCCAGACAACCCAAACGATGCCCTTGAAGTGATGTCCCGGTGCCTGGAGGCCGTGCGGATCTGGATGGGGAGGAATAGGCTCAGGCTCAATCCATCCAAGACCGAGTGGCTGTGGTTTCCGACGTCCCGATATAGTCAGTTGGTGCCATCACTGACTATTGGGGGCAAATCATTGGCCCCCATGGAGAGGGCACGCAACTTGGGTGTCCTCCTGGATTCACGGCTGTCTTTAGAAGAGCACTTGACGGCCGTGACCGGGAGGATTTTTCATCAGGTTCGACTGATTCGCCAGTTGCGTCCCTTTCTGGATCGGGACTCCTTACGCACAGTCATTCATGCCCTCGTCACCTCCTGCCTGGACTATTGTAACACTCTCTACATGGGGCTCCCCTTGAGGAGCACCCGGAGGCTCCAACTGTCACAGAGTGCGGCCGCGTGGGTGGTAATGGGAGCGACATGGTGCTCCCATGTAACACCCCTCCTGCGCGAGCTGCACTGGCTCCCGGGGGTCTTCCGGGTGAGCTTCAAGGTTTTGGTTACCACCTTTAAAGCGCTCCATGGCTCAGGACCTGGGTACTTGCGGGACCGCCTACTACCACCAATAGCCTCCCACCGGCTGGTACACTCTCATAGAGAGGAGCTCCTCTGGGTGCCGTCGGCCAAACAATGTCGACTGGCGGCCCCCAGGGGGAGAGCCTTCTCTGTGGGGGCACCTACTATCTGGAACGAGCTCCCCCCGGAGATACGGAGGATCCCGGATCTGCGCGCCTTCCGCCGCGCTCTAAAGACCTTTTTATTTCACCAGGCGGGCCTGGCCTAACTTTCTCCCTCTTTTTTAAAAGTTTTTTAAAATTTTAATTTTAATTTTAATATTTTTAATACTCAAAGTTTAAATTTGTTTTAAATTGATTGGGGTTTTAATCTACCTGGGCCAAACTATTTAATTCGATTTTATTTCTGCTTTTTAAATTTTGTATGTATGTATTTTATTGTTGGCTGTTCACCGCCCTGAGTCCTTCGGGAGTAGGGCGGTATACAAATCAAATAAAAGTAAAAGTAAAACACAATGAGCAAAATCTCCAGAAATATGAATGGTTGTCTCCTACAACAATCACTCCCTTTCCTTCTATTTATTCCCCAGCCAGGGAGGGGCCATTCAGCATCCACATGTACTTTGCTTCCTGAGTCAACTCCTTGTCTTCCATTGTTCCCCTCTCCTAACTGCTCTACGCATATGTGCATCTGGAACAGGCCCCAGCTATTCTTCCTCCTCACTCATCTCAGCCTCCAAAGGCAGCTGCCTCTCCGGTGGCTGGGAAATGTCGGACAGCCCTGGCTCTATCTCTGCGTCCGACACAGAACATCCATCAGAGCCTTCACCAGACTCCAGGACTGGCCCAAGTTCCTCCGCAACCTCCTCATTGTCTGAGTCTGCCGGCAGCTCTGCTGGCCGCTGGCAGGCCACAACAGTATGTGTGTACCTGACTGTGTGTGTGAGTAAGACACAGAGAGAGAAAGAGAGAGAAAGGTGGACGATGTTTACTTTTGAGAATTGAACAGAGAAAAGGAGAAACTCTTTTTGCAAAAAGTATTGGCATAAATCAACACTTTTTCCGTTATACCAAGTCAAGCCCGCTGAAGAAATAACATTTGTTTAAATAGTGCGACATGGGCATTGCCAAATGTACTTCTTGCTTTACTAAATATGCCTTTCTATCAAAACAGAGTTAAAACGTACTCTTTAATTTCTTCATAGACAGGTCGTCCTTGATTCAGGCTTCAATGGGGGCATGGCACAATGTCTCCTATACAGACTAGCCAACAGGTTGTGGCTGTGACACTTTTTGAAGACGCCTTGGAAACAAAGCCATTTCCCGCATCAAGGAAGACAACAATTTGTCCGGAATAGTATAAAGTCAGGCGTGGGATTCAGGGGTGGGTTCTAAATTTTTTTACTACCGGTTCTGTGGGTGTGGCTTATTTTGTGGGTGTGGCTTGGAGAGCATGTGACTAGGTGGGCATGGCTAGCTTGTCAGAGCCATTTCTGGAAGGTCCTCGCACTTACGACCAGTCCTCGCACTTACGGCCCGACTCATTTGTTTGCTTTTAACACTGATCAGCTGTAGGGCGGCCCTTTGAAGCCCCGCGGCAAGAGTTTAAACAGTTTTTTTTCCCTCTAGTCATCAGCTGGGACTCAGGAGGCAGCAATAGATTGGGGTTGGGACCAAATAAAAGGTAAGAATAATGTGGGGGGGGTGGGGGGAGGGCAGGGAGGGGAGAACCAGTTCAGTGACATCATATCGTCACCGCTACCGGCTCGGCCGAACCGGACTGAACCTGGAGGAACCCACCACTGGTGGGATTCAGCCAGTTCTAATTTTACATCTGGTTCGCTGAACTGGTAGTTGCGAGGACTGACTGGCCCTGCCCACCCCACCCCACCCCACCCCTCCCAGGAGTCTCCACACGGCCCATTTTGGATGCCAGGTAAGTGCAGCGCCCATGCGGAGGCTCTGGGAGGGCAAAAAATGGGCCTCCCGGAAGTTTCGGAAGTCTGGAAATGGGCTCGTTTCCAGTCTCCGGAGGGCCTCCTGAGTCTAGGGGTGGCCGTTTTCACCCTCCCGGAGGCTTGAAAAAAGCCTCCAGAGCTTGGGGAGGGGGAAAACGTCCCCCCGCACCATGGTGCAGGAGGCCGAGTAGGCCACGCCCACCATGGCCTACCCAGCAATCAGGCCGAGAACCAGTTGCTAAAATTTTTGAATCTCAACCCTGTATAAAGTCTCCTTCTCAAGCAGGAGGGGTGGACTACAGGACCTCCAAGGTCCCTTCGGATCCTGTTATTCTATGTTGTATGGAGGTGATGTGAAATTTAGCACCAGCAATGGTTAAGGGTCCAGAGATGAGCAAGTGCTAAGTTTGGAGACCCCAGATAGACAGTTCTCGGCTGCCCGGGATTGTATGGCCATCTCTTTTGAACTTCTTAGCTTCTCGTCTTAGCTAGGTCAGCTTCTGATGGCCAAGTTATTTTGCTTTGCTTTGCTTTTTAATTGCTCACAGCAGCCCTCAAGCTAAGAGTTAGCAGCCACTCCTAAAGCCTCAGTGGATATAGGAAGTATACAGCTACCACGGTCATTGCAAGTTTAATGAGCAAGCACCATCTGGTTCTCAGTCATTCTCTCGTGTTTTTTTCTCTAGGTACTTCCAATCATTCAAACTCGGAGCCCTCCCTTCAGTTCCAAGTTCTCAAGAACATCACCGGTTGCCTGGAAGGGCCAACAACTTTCAATCTTCTGCTGAAGAGTGAAGAGATTCCAACTGATGAGAATGTGATTCGGCAAATATTAGAATGTGCAGAAATGAATAGATTAACATTGGCTGTAAAGGAGAAGGAACAAACGGAATATTATATGACATGGGAGCTCTTTTATGGATGGTTGGAGAATACAAACAGAAGTTAGAAACAAATGGAGGTCAAGTGAAATGTAGAAAATATGTTTATTTTATTTTTATTTATTTTATTTTATTTCAAATTTATCTACCGCACCTTCTCCCGAGGGACTCAGGGCGGTGTACAGCCAGATAAAAACATACAATACAAACGTTAAAAACAATTAAAAGAATATATATTAATTTGGCCCCAGTTTAAAATGACAAACCAATTAAAAATATTTAAAAATATGTTAAGCCAGCCCGGCTTGCTGAAAAAAGAAAGTTTTGATGTTAAGATAGAGATGTAAACAATATGATGATTCTTACAAATATTATTGTTAAGACTATTGTGTTTAATGTTACTATTATATATTCCTTTTAGAAGATACGTTAAGAGGGAGAAATGAATAGGTTTATTATGCTTATTATTGTTATTATTATTATTAGATTAGAGAATTAATATCAGTGTAATGAATACCGTAAATTCTGATTGCACACAGATATTTGTACCCAGACGACACACTGTTTAATGGAAGATGAAATGTTCAAATTAAAAAATTAAAAAATATATATATAAAAAAAAAACTTTCAATCTTCTGCTGTGTTTTTGTTGTTGTTGTTGTTTTTGACAGATGGAAACTCGTTAAAGAGAGAAGCAACCTGGAATTAAGAAGAAACTTCCTAAAAGTGAGGACAATTAACCAGTGGAACTGCTTGCCACCAGAAGTTGTGGATGCTCCATCACTGGAGGTTTTTAAGAAGAGACTGGACAGTCACTTGTCTGAAATGGTGTAGGATCTCTTGTTTGAGCAGGGGGTTGGACTAGAAGACCTCCAAGGTCCCTCTATTCTGATTGAGAAATTGTAGCTTCTCTCTCTTGCTGTCTCTTCTCTTACTAGATGTGTATGGATGTGTAACTTGTATGTAAAAGAAAATATATATATAACTTTTTCGTAACTTACTCATTGGGTCTGCGTTCCTTTGGCAGAAAATCTAGACTGGATTTTGGATCAAATCAGCCAAGCTTTTATCTTATTAAATATGATTTCTAATAATCATGGCAGAAGAGAATTATTGCCTCTCTTTCAAGCTCATTATCTCTGCTGGACTCCCTTAAAATGCTTGCTTTCACTGTAAGAAAAGAAATAAGGTCCAATTTTTCTGCCTGATAATTGCTTTTAAAATTCTTTTTTTTTTTTTTTGTAATTTGATTCAATAATCAAAGATAGCAAAGGACTTGGCAGCTGAGTTTATTGTTCGATGCCATTATTTTTCCATCTAAAAAAAAGAAAAGAATTAGATGTATTTTCCAATAAGATGCATGTGTCATCGTCTATCTTTGATGGTTATTCCCGCTGGTTGAGTGGAAAGATTTCTGTCAAATATCTATTGTGCCTATCTATTCTCCTTAACTGTCCTCTTTGCCGGCCTCTTTCGCCCCTCCCAGACCTTCTGAAAAATGAAGGACAGTAAACACAGTGCTGCGTTTTTTCTAAGTGCCTCCTTGCTCCTCTTCTTTCTGCTATTAGAATTTTAGTTGCCACCTAATGCTCCCTTCAAAAGCTCTTCAGATTAATTACACGTTAAGGAGGCTGAGGGAGGGAGGGAGGGAAGGGAAGGGAAGAGGAGGGAGGGAGGAGGATGGGAGGGAGGGAGGGAAGGAACGATGGAAGGAAGGGGAAGAGGAGGGAGGGAGGGATGGGGGAGAGAAGGAGGGAGGGAGGGAAGGAAAGACAGAAGGAAGGAAGGGGAAGAGGAGAGAGGGAGAGAGATGGTTGGGGGAGAGGGAGGGAGGGAAGGAAGGGGAAGAGGAGAGAGGAAGGGAGGGAGATGATTGGGAGAGAGGGGAGGGAGGGAGGGAAGGAAGGAAGGAAGGGGAAGAGGAGAGAGGGAGGGAGCGAGATGGTTGGGAGAGAGGGAAGGAAGGAAGGAAGGAAGGGGAAGAGGAGAGAGGGAGTGAGATGGCTGAGAGGGAGGGAGGGAAGGAAGGAAGGAAGGAAGGGGAAGAGGAGAGAGGGAGGGAGCGAGATGGTTGGGAGAGAGGGAAGGAAGGAAGGAAGGGGAAGAGGAGAGAGGGAGGGAGATGGTTGGGGGAGAGGGAGGGAAGGAAGGAAGGAAGGAAGGGGAAGAGGAGAGAGGGAGGGAAATGGTTGGGAGAGAGGGAGGGAAGGAAGGAAGGAAGGGGAGGAGGAGAGAGGGAGGGAGGGAGATGGTTGGGAGAGAGGGAGGGAGGGAAGGAAGGGGAGGAGGAGAGAGGGAGGGAGGGAGATGGTTGGGAGAGAGGGAGGGAGGGAAGGAAGGGGAAGAGGAGAGAGGGAGGGAGATGGTTGGGGGAGAGGGAGGGAGGGAGGGAAGGACGGAAGGAAGGGGAAGAGGAGAGAGGGAGCGAGATGGTTGAGAGGGAGGGAGGGAAGGAAGGAAGGAAGGGGAAGAGGAGAGAGGGAGGGAAATGGTTGGGAGAGAGGGAGGGAAGGAAGGAAGGAAGGGGAGGAGGAGAGAGGGAGGGAGGGAGATGGTTGGGAGAGAGGGAGGGAGGGAAGGAAGGGGAGGAGGAGAGAGGGAGGGAGGGAGATGGTTGGGAGAGAGGGAGGGAGGGAAGGAAGGGGAAGAGGAGAGAGGGAGGGAGATGGTTGGGGGAGAGGGAGGGAGGGAGGGAAGGACGGAAGGAAGGGGAAGAGGAGAGAGGGAGCGAGATGGTTGAGAGGGAGGGAGGGAAGGAAGGAAGGAAGGGGAAGAGGAGAGAGGGAGGGAGCGAGATGGTTGAGAGGGAGGGAGGGAGGGATGGAAGGAAGGAAGGAAGGAAGGAAGGAAGGAAGGGGAAGAGGAGAGAGGGAGGGAGCGAGATGGTTGAGAGGGAGGGAGGGAGGGATGGAAGGAAGGAAGGGGAGGAGGAGAGAGGAAGGGAGGAAGATCGTTGGGAGGGAGGGAGGGAGGATCCCTTTTCTCCCACCTGTTACCTCCAGGAGGTTTGTATAATCATGTGAAACGTCAACTCGCCTCCTATTTTTTTCTTTTTTAAAAAAAAAAAAACACCAAATAACCCAACCTCCAACCTCTTAGAGACCCAGGATTAACCATCCGTGCTTTCCTTGCGCCTCTCATCCGAAATCCTGCTTAGCAAACCCGTTGGACTAGATTTGAGGATTTCCACAAAGCTGATTTTTCTTGGCAGACCCAGATCCTGCTGCGTTGGGCCGGGACGGTCTTCCTCTTAGCGGGAACGGACAGCTCTGCTTAGCTTATTTTCTGAACGGGGGTCTTTAAATAATACCTTTCCTCCCCTAAACCGGTCGAGCATGAAATTACGTTGCATATTGTATCATCTTCCTCCATCCTTTCAGTAATTTCAACCCAAGTCCCCTTTTTATGTAACCTTCCAGCAAATTGACATAAAATAAAAACGTTATATTCTTTTCCCAGCAGAGGGCGCAATTCGTTTTCAGATATGACCGCAGAAGATAGGGGGCAGAAACAGTTTATTTCTTTCAAAGATTTCTCTTTTTTTTTTTTTAACCTTGCCTTTATTATTCTTATAAATAAATCCAGGCGACGAACATACCCCTAGGGGAGAGCTTAGGGAAGTTAATATTACAGGTAGTCCTCGACTTACGACAATTCGTTTAGTGACCGTTCAAAGTCACAACGGACCTGAAAAACGTGACTTAGGACCGGTTTTTGAACTTACGATCTTTGCAGCATCCCCATTGATCAGGTGATCAAAATTGGCAGCCGGTTCATATTTACGACAGCCGCCGTATCCCAGGGTCATGTGATCAAAATTCAGACATGTGGCAAACCGACGCGTACTTATTGCAGGGGATCCCCTTTTGCGGCCTTCTGGCAAGCAAAGTCAACGGGGAGGCCGGATTCATTTAACAACCAAAATACTAACTTAACCACTGCAACGATTCGCTTAACAACAGGGGCAAGAAAAGTCTTACCATGGGACACAGCTCACTCGGCGAACGTCTCACTTAACTAAATAAATTTTGGACCGTAAGCCAAGGACTACCTATGTATGCTATTCAAATTTTTTTACTACCGGTTCTGTGGGCGTGGCTTGGTGGGTGTGGCTTGGTGGGCGTGGCAGGGGAAGGATACTGTAAAATCTCCATTCCCTCCCAACTCCAGGGGAAAGTTACTGCAAAATCCCCATTTCCTCCGGATCAGCTGGGATTCAGGAGGCAGAGAATAGATGGGGGCGAGGCCAGTCAGAATTTTTACTACCGGTTCTCCGAACTACTCAAAATTTCCGCTACCAGTTCGCCCGAACTGGTCAGAACCTGCTGAAACCCACCTCTGATGCTATCTCTTTCTCCTGTGTGCATCCCTTTGGTTTCTCATGCTTTCAGGTTTAAAATCTGCAGGCAGACACACATAATCTCAACAATGTCTCAATAAGGCACTTACTTACCCCCAGATACTGGCCTTCGATGAAGGCAACGGGGACCGAGGGAGCTTCTCCCAGTTTTCGGCACCTCTCGCCGAGTTCCTTCCCGTAGTCTCCGTTCAACGCAATGTTTTTCTCTTCAAATTTCACCCGGTGGTTTTGGAAGATCTTCCGAACTAATTCGCATCTTTCGAAAGTCGTTCTCACCACCCGGAGGCTGGTGGTGTAAATGACGATGCGTCCGTTTTCCAAAACAGACGATAACTGCAAACATAAAAGAGACAGAGAGATGAGAGAGAGAGAGATGAGAGAGAGAGAAAGAGATGATAGATAGATAGATAGATAGATAGATAGATAGATAGATAGATAGATAGATAGATAGATAGATAGATAGATAGATAGATATGAGAGAGAGAGAGATGAGAGAGAAATAGTGATTAGAGAGAGAGAGAGAGAAATAGAGATGATATATATATATAGAAAGAGAGATGAGAGAGAGAGAGTTTATATATATAGCGAGAGAGAGAGAGAGAGATGAGAGAGAGAGAAATAGAGATGAGAGAGAGATGAGAGAGATAGAAATAGAGATTAGAGAGAGAGAGAAATAGAGATGATATATATATAGAGAGAGATGAGAGAGAGAGATGAGAGAGATTTTATATATATATATATATAGAGAGAGAGAGAGAGAGAGATGAGAGATGAGAGAAATAGAGATGAGAGAGAGAGATGAGAGAGATTTTATATATATATATAGAGAGAGAGAGATGAGAGAGAGAAATAGATGAGAGAGAGAGAAATGAGAGAGAGATGAGAGAGAGACAGAGAGAAATAGAGATGAGAGAGAGAGAGAAATAGAGATGAGAGAGAGAGATGAGAGAGATTTTATATATATATATAGCGAGCGAGAGAGAGAGATGAGAGAGAGAAATAGATGAGAGAGAGAGAGATAAGAGAGATTTTATATAGAGAGAGAGAGTGAGAGAAAGATGAGAGAGAGAAATAGAGATTAGAGAGAGAGAAAAAGATGAGAGAGAGAAACAGAGATGAGAGAGAGAGATAGAAATAGAGATTAGAGAGAGAGACAGAGATTTGTTAAGAGAGTTTTGCCCTCATTTTAGAACCTTCCTTGCCACAGTCATTAAGCGAATCAGCACAGGTCTTCAATTAGTTACAAGGCGGTTAAGGGAATCTGGCTTTCCCCCTTGTTGGAAAGTTGCAAAAGGGGATCACTTGACATTGGGACACTGTGTCCGTCATAAATGTGAATCTAGTTGTCAACCATCTGAATTTTGATCATTTACAAACCATGGAAGATGGTTGGGAGGGAGGGAGGGAGAAAAGAAGGGGGAGGAGGAAGGAAGATGGTTGGGAGGGAGGAAGATGTGAGGGAGGGAGGGAGGGAGGGAGAAAGGAGGGAGGGAGGGAGGGAGAGAAAAAAGAAGATAGATGGGAGGAAGGGGGGAAAGGAGGGAAGGAGGGAGGAAAGAAGGAAGGAAGGAAGGGAGAAGAGAGGGAGAAAAGAAGGGAGGGTGGGAGGGAGAAAAGAAGAAAGGTGAGAGGGAAGGAAAGGAAGGGGAAAGGGAAGGGGAGGTGCCATTGTGTACAAGTTGTTGCAGTCACAATTCTCAAACCTTGTGCAAATTTAAGTAGATGCCAATCTCCCTTATAGAGTGTCACCAAAGGCGAAATATGAAATTTTATTTGTTTGGTTTCTATTCTTCTTTCTAACCTAATTAGCACTCTCAAAGTAGTGAATGCAATTTTCACAATTTCAGTAACAGAAATCCATTAACAGCCTAAAACAACAGGTACAAACACAGCCAGCTGCTGCATATATTTATATATAAATTTAGTTATTTATAAAATTGCCAAGGAGGTGTCTTTTAACCTCAGAATAACATTCCTTTAGCTGAATGAAGCTTTAAAAACGTTGAATCTGTGCCACGGCAAACCAATCTATCCAACAGGAAAGAAAAATAGAGCAGAAGTAATGATATTCGAAACCAACCTTTTGTAAAGATAAGCAGGTTAGAAAAAAAGTTTAAGGACCTTAAACTGAATTAAAAAGAGAAGCTGGTGTCCTCTTATCAAGAAGCCGTGTGCTCTGTTCTTATCAAGCTAATCTCCAGAAAAGATTTCCAGAACAAACTTAGTTTTCAAACACGTTGATGCTAGAAGGGAGCTAGCTGAGTCCAAAACCTTACGACAAAGATGGAGAAATATATTTTACCTTGCTACATGCAGTCAGGTACGAAATATCACACTGAATGAAGGGAAGGAGGGAGGGAGGGAGGAAAGAAAGTTAAGGGGGAAAAGGGAAGGAGGAAGGAAGATGGGAAGGAGGGAGGGAGGGAGGGAGGGAGGGAGGGAGGGAGGGAGGGAGGGAGGGAGGGAGGGAGGAAGGAAGGAAGGAAGGAAGGTTAAGGGGAAGAGGGAAGTAGGAAAGAAGGAAAGAAGGAAAGAAGGAAAGGGAAAGAGGAAGGAGGAACCATGTTGCCAACTGAACAACAGCCGAGTTTCATTTGACAAGGAAAGTCATCAAATGGGGCCAAACTCGCTTAGTGTCAACTCGCAAAGCATCCCTGGCCTGCTCTCGAGTTGCCATAGGCAAGGGGGATGGGAAACCGACGAAGCAGTATGGCAATCAAAGACAGGAGTACCTTCCAGACATATCTTTCTCAAGGCTGTCTCCCAGGGTTACCCACAGCAGCCGGAGGGGAGTGATCTCTACAACCCACAAAATTGCTCCATTGGCGAATATGATTGATGACACACCCTGGGGGAAGGGGGGGAAACAGGGTCATGATTGGGGCCGTAAATTACGTGGGGTCAGAGCTGGCTTTATTTTGGAACGTGCCGACCTGAAGCTCCTAATAAATAACTGGATTTCTTTCGAAGCTTGGCTCGAGGCTCGTGATTTAATGAGGGCATCCATCGGAACCCTTAGCACATTTCTCCCTTAACAACATAAATGTGGGGCTCAACTGTGGTTGTACGTCGAGGACTATCTGTATTTATCCTTATCTGAGGAGGGGAAGAGTGGATGGCTCTAGGAGTGGGCTTCAAAAATTTTAGCAGGGGGTTCTCTGCCCGGTTGCTGGGTGGGCGTGGCCATGGTGGGCACGGCCTAGTCAGACTCCTGCATCACGGTGGAGGGAGTGTTTTTGCCCTCCCCGGGCTCCGGAGGCTTTCCTCGAACCTCCAGGAGGGCGAAAACGGCCTCCCCAGGCTCCGGAGGCCCTCTGGAGGCCAGAAACGGGCCCATTTCCAGCCTTACCGAACTTCCAGTAGGCCTGTTTTTGCCCTCCCCGAGCCTCCGCGTGTGTCCTGCACTTACCTGCATCCAAAACGGGCCGCATGGGGACTCCTGGGAGGAGCGGGGCGGGGTGGGAGGGGCCAGCCAGGTGTGGGATTTAGGGGTTCTCCAAATTGCACAGAATCTTAGCTACAGATTCTCCCGAACCCCCAGCATCCCAGCCCTGGGTGGCTCCGTCTTGAAGCAGCAAGAGAGATTCGTTTCAAGAAAGGTTGGAAAAGGCGCTTGAATTATTTGCGTGAATTTTTTGGGGGGGTTAATTCTTTATTAATGTAGCCTCCCAGCATTTTCACAGACACGAAGGCAAAGGCTGCAGGCCCTTCCTTGGCCGGGAAAAAACCGAGAGTTTAAATAAGGTTGAGGTTTAATTAATTATGTATCGGGGATCTTTTATTCGTAGCCCTTAGTTTAGATGAGGACATATGCTAATTATCCTAAGAGGCGTCATTCCAAGAAGGGGTTTTTTTAAAAAAAAAAATGCATTGTTTTTATTTACTGCCTGATTTCTTCAGCAATCCAAATGAATAGTCCAAGGGGGGAAGGAGAGACGGGGAAGTGGGGGGAAAAGGATGAATTATTAAGACTTCTGGATGGGAAATATACTTCTCTCCAGAGTCCATTTGATGTGCATTTTCTTGGCTTCGGGGCGAGCATTTTTATTCACGCAGTTCGACGTACCCATGGGCGTAATAAAGCATCTATATTTCATGGTCACATACTCTGCCATCTCGGATTTCCAACACACTTGCCGAGGATTTTCAAAAACAGAAAATAGAGATTTGTAGCAGCCTCAGAATAACAGAGTGGGAAGGGGCCTTGAAGGTCATCTCGTCCAACCCCCTGCTATGGGAAATAGGAAACCCTATACCGTTTCAGACACATGGTTGTCCAATCTCTTCTTTAAAATTTCCAGTGGTGGAAAATTCACAACTTCTGGAGGCAAGTTGTTCCACTGATTAATTGTTCTGTCAGGAAGTTTCTCCTTAGTTCCAGGTTGCTTCTCTCCTTGATGAGTTTCCATCCGTTGCTTCTTGTCCTACGTTCAGGTGCTTTGGAGAATAGCTTGACCCATTCTTCTTTGGGGCAGCCCCTGAGATATTGGAACACTGCTATCATGTCTCCCCTAGTCCTTCTCTTTATTAAATTAGATATACCCGATTCATAAAACATAGAATAATAGAGTTGGAAGGGACCTTGGAGGTCTTCTAGTCCAACCCCCTGCTCAGGCAGGAGACCCTCTACCAGTGGTGGGATTCAGCCAGTTCGCACTTATTCGGGAGAACCGGCTGTTAACTTTCTAAGCAGTTCGGATAACCGGTTGTTGGAAGAAATCTTATTTTGTTTTTTTCCACTTTACAGGACTAATCCTGTAAGGAAGTCAGGAAGGAAACATTCTGGTGGTGTTTCTAGCCTAATCTTTATTGCCCTGCTTACAGAAACTGCCTCTCCGGTTAACCCTTGTTACATTGTAACAGCTAAGGCAAAGCGCCCATCGACGCGAGTGACGTTGAGTTGGCCATGCCCACACGGTCACATGACCACCGAGCCACGCCTACCCAGCTGGTCATTAGGGCAGAGAACTGGTTGTTAAATTATTTGAATCCCACCACTGCCCTATACCATTTCAGACAAATGGTTCTCCAATCTCTTCTTGAAAACTTTCAGTGTTGGAGCACCCATAACTTCTGAAGACAAGTTGTTCCACTGATTAATTGTTTTAATTGTCAGGAAGTTTCTCCTTAATTCCAGGTTGCTTCTCTCCTTGATTAGTCTCCATCCATTGAATCAGAATAGAGCTGGAAGGGACCTTGGAGGTCTTCTAGTCCAGCCCCCTGATCAAGCAGGAGAACCTATACCATTTCAGACAAGTGACTGTCCAGTCTCTTCTTGAAACCCTCTCCCTCTTCTTTGTCACAGTCCCTGAAATATTGGAAGACTGCTCTCATGTCACCCCTAGTCCTTCTTTTCATTAGACTAGACATCCCCAATTCCAGCAAGAAGGAATCTGCATTTCAAAAATGAGCCTGAGTGGTGTAGAAGGCTAATGCCTCCTACTAAGGCAGCATTTAACATCCAGCTGCCTGCAATTACTGCGAGTTCAGTTCTCACCAGGCTCAAGGTCGACTCAGCCTTCCATCCTTTCTAAGGTGGGTAAAATGAGGACCCGGTTTGTGGGGGCAATAAGCTGACTTTGTATAAATATACAAAAGGATGAAGGCTATTGCTTAACGCATTGTAAGCCGCCCTGAGTCTCCAGAGAAGAGCGGCATATAAAAATAAATAAATAAATAAAAAATGAAGTCTGGCTAATTATGAATGGTCAAACAAGGGGCAATTCCAAATTTCTGCTAACAAATGCTCAGTCCTGCACATTGGCAATAGAAATAAGAACATCAAATATTTGCTGGCCAGAAACGATCTAAAAGTTGACCCACACTCTGTCAAGGACCTAGGACAGTGATGGCTAACCTTTTCGCCATCGCATGCCAGGAGGGGGGGAGGGGGGAGGTAGCGCACACGTGCCCACACCCATAACTCTATGTGTCCCGCGCATTCGCGTGCGCCCCCCTCCCCCCACCCGCTCCTGGCACGTGATGGCCCGGTAGGCCCATTTTTCTTTCTCACCTGGCTCCTCCGGCGGGGTGGGGAAGGTTGTTTTTGCCCTCCCCAGACTCCTAGAGAAGCCCTGGAGGCTGGAAACAGCAAAAAACAGACCTTCCGGTCCCACCGGAAGTTGTTAAACGGGCTGTTTTCGGCCTTTGGAGGACCTCCGGGGGGGGTGGGGAAGGCTGTTTTTGCCCTCCCCAGACTCTTAGAGAAACCCTGGAGGCTGGTGAGAAAGAAATACAGGCCTTCCTCTCTCCCCACCAGGCCCTCTGGAGGCCACTACTTCTGGTGGGCCCAGAAGACCTGAAAATCAGCTGGCTGGCGCGCGCATGCACGCCGGAGCTGAGCTCGTGTGCCCACTGATACGACTTCACATGCCACCTGTGGCATGTGTGCTATAAGTTCACCAACACGGATCTAGGAGTACTCATTTCAAAAGATCTAAGCCCCAGAGCTCACTGTTAACATCATTGCAAAAAAAGGCATTAAGAGTTGTCAATTTTATTTTACAAAGTTTTCTCTCTGGTAACGCTATACTTCAAACTAGGGCCTACAAAACCTTTGCCAGACCTATCCTTGAATGTTGCTCACCTGTCTGGAACCAACACTGTATTTCGGACATTGATACATTAGAGATGGCCCAGAGGTATTTGACTAGAAGAGTACTCAGATCCTCTGCTCGGAATAAAATCCCCTGAGTCTCTGAGAATGTTAAGCAACTTTCTCAAACAGCGAGATTCGAAGATGTCGTCCAGGGCTGGTAGCTGGAGCCCGATGATATTTTGGGCATAAAATTATTTATTTCCTTTTATCTGTGTCCATGTCCAATTCTATACTGTTACTTGTTTCTTTGTACTTGTTGACAAATAAATAAATAAATAAAATAAATAAATAATTAAGTCTCAGTTATTTGGGAGCTGAAAGACAAATAGCAAAATCCCAACACTGCATAACTATTAGAGGAAAATCCACTTTTCTGCTGAAGAGGGATAGGAATGCAATTTCCTGCTGCTTGGATAGAGGTGAATTACCATGAGGACTACCGTCCTGGAGCCTTATCCTCCATCTTATAACCAAAAACCAAAGGAAAAAGATCAGCCCACGGTGGTTATGTCACCTTTTTTCCACGCTTTTTAGTTCTTCAGTTCACACCCGGAGGATGTCGAAAGGTGTTGTCCTGGCAACCACGTCACAGAAAGATGAAGGGGAAGGGGTCGCCATAGCAACCTTTCCTCCACTTCAGACATCAGGGGGAAAGCCTGAGGAGATAAATCACCTCACAGGCAACGGAACCACTTTCTAGGAAGATCAAAAAGCCCGTTTTTCTACATCTACTTTTGTCAAAAGCGAGATGTTTTATTTTTTTCCGTGGAAGGAGGGGAAAAAAATCTGCCATTCCGAAAAGCAGAGAAGAATCTGGAAGACTTTTCAGAAATTTATCCTTTGACTTTCCTTTTTCCTTTCATGTCTGATGTCAGAGTTGTGGTTCCTAAGTGTCCTGCTGGTGGAAAAAGACACACACAAATCTCTAAGTAGCCTCGGGTAAAGGTAAAGGTTCCCCTCGCACATGTGTGCTGGTCGTTCCCGACTCTAGGGGGCGGTGCTCATCTCTGTTTCAAAGCCGAAGAGCCAGCGCTGTCCGAAGACGTCTCCGTGGTCATGTGGCCGGCGTGACTCAATGCCAAAGGCACACAGAACACTGTTCCCTTCCCGCCAAAGGTGGTCCCTATTTTTCTACTTGCATTTTTTACGTGCTTTCGAACTGCTAGGTTGGCAGAAGCTGGGACAAGTCACGGGAGCTCACCCTGTTACGCGGCACTAGGGATTCAAACCGCTGAACTGCCGACCTTTCGATCAACAAGCTCAGCGTCTTAGCTACTGAGTCACCGTGTCCTCAACAAATGGCCTCAATAACCCCCTAAAAAGGATGCAAATGACCAGCAGTTTTCAAGGAGTATAAATCCTCCCATTCCCCACCCTTCAGTCAGAGCTGAAGAAGCTTCTTGGATGAGAAGCGAATGTCAACTCGGAAAGATTTCCTGACCTGTTCCCCTAGGCCGGGGAATGGGGAATCGCGCCTCGCAGCTGCATTGAGGGATTCGAACCTCAGTCAAAACAAAACACATCCTAGCCGACCGAAGTCAAGGCCATTTCCACGGAGACTTCTATGACCCGCGAAATTGCATCTAGGCACTGAGCCACCGCATCCCACATACGTTGCTTTACCTTGTATTAAAAAATCCTCTGTCAATAATAATAATAATAATAATAATAATAATAATAATAATAATAATAATAATAATGACAAATTTTAAAGACAACTAAAACAAAAGCAGAATATAAGAAAGAAATAATTGAGCAGCGAGCTGAAAATTGGAAACACAAAGCTCTGCATGGCCAATACTTGAAAAGTATTGAAGGCAAAGCTGACCAGAAACTAACTTGGAACTGGTTAAGATCAGGAGTACTGAAAAAAGAAACAGAAAGCTTTATTTTGGCAGCTCAAGAACAAGCCCTAGCCACAAACTGCATGAAGGCAAAAATTCAACATGTTACCACCAACAGCAAATGCCGCCTCTGCAATGAGAAAGAGGAGACAGTCGACCACCTGATGCAGCAAAATTTCACAAACTGACTACCTACAATGCCATGACCGCGTTGCTAAGATCATTCACTGGAAATTGTGCCAGAAGTTTGGATTTGAGTACAGCAAAAACCACTGGGAACATCAGGTTGAGAAAGTTTTAGAGAATGAGAAACTCAAGATCTTGTGGGTCTTTAGGATTCAGACTGACAGGCCCTTGGTCCACAACACACCTGACATAACAATAGTTGAAAAGAAAAAAGTATGGTTCATTGACATTGCAATACCTGGTGATGCACGGATTGAAGATAAGCAGCAAGAAAAAAATCACAAAGTACCGGGACTTGCAAATTGAAGTTGAGAGACTGTGGAAAAAGAAATTGTGTGTTGTCCCGATTGTAATTGGAGCCCCTGGAGCAATACCCAAAGGGCTACCCCGCTATTTAGAAATTCTAAATTTGCCAGACTTGAACATTTTGACTCTACAAAAAACCACCTTACTCGGAACAGCTTACATCCTCCGACGATACCTTAACAGTTCCTAGGTCCTTGGTTAGGACTCGAGCTGCTGAGCTATTAACCAGCCTCAAAGCTGTGAATCTCACTAAAGATTAACCAATAAATAATAATAATAATAATAATAATATGAACATAACAGGTCAGATATCATGGTTCTTGAGGGCCGAAGCGTACAGTTTATTGACATCGCGGTACCAGGAGACGCCAGAGTCGAAGAAAAAGAACTGGAAAAAAATCATGAAATATCGCGACCTGGTCATCGAAACTACACGGCTATGGATGAAACATGTCACGGTGATACCCATTGTCATCCGGGCACCATGTCCAAGAATCTTTCAAAATACATCAAGAAATTGCAGCTTCCTGCAATAACACCAGCGGAACTGCAAAAAACTGCGCTACTCGGAAAATGGTACATCTTAAGAAGGTACTTGGTTGATCCCTAGGACGCTGGCAGCAACTCCTATCAACCATTAGCGCCAGTCAATGGTATTTGTGACGCATTTTTGAATGTTCAGTTGACTGAGTTTCATATTTAATGAATAAAAGAGAAAACTATGAACAACAAATCAAAGAAATACATAAAGGTAGCCCTTGACTTACAACAATTCATTTAGTGACTGTTGAAAGTTACAGCATCACTGGAAAAGGTAACTTGTGACCGTTTTTCACACTTACGACCATTGAGGACCACCACCACCCCAATGGCCCCACAATTTGCATTCGAATGTTTGACAACTGATTCACATTTATGACGATCGCAGTGTCCCAGGGGTTAGGCGATCCGCTTTTGCGACCTTCTGACAAGCCAAGTCAACGGAGGGAAACCAGATTCACTTACGACAGTGTTACTAATTTAACAGCTGCAGCGGTTCACTGAAGAAACGTGGACGAGAAAAATGTCGTAAAGCGGGGCAAAACTCCCTCAACACGTGTCTCGCTTAGCAACATTGGGTTCCATTGTGGTCGTAAGTACACAAAAAATTAAAATACACAGCCGCTGAGGGGAAAAAAACTGACCCTAATTCACCAGGGGTGTGGGTTTGTGTTACACCTGAGAAGGGAAGCAGCGAAGGGGTGATTGCATAAAAGGAGAACTCGCCCACTTACCTCAAAGGCTTTGCTTAAGTTGTCGAAAAGGACCTGGCCAGCGCTGACTTTATGCTTCACTCCTCTGACCGTCCCGTTTTTGCTGAGGATGTTGATTTGTTTAGTGCCGAACCCTCTTTCTTTGGCGGCCCTCAGGAACGCGAACGTCTCGTCCATCTCCGTCTCGTTCTCATCGCCTTCCGAGCTGGCCTGTCCGTTGTTCTGTCCATCCGACTCGCTGAGGCGGCTGTTGGGGTCGCTTTCCGAGCTGCTGGTACACTCCGAATCCAAGGAGTCGGATGTTTCTCCATTGGTGTAGACCTCCTTCAGGATCCGTCCGCTGTGAGAAGACGCGATGCGAAATCTGACTTTCCTCGGCTGCCTCTGGCCCTCCGCCGGGGTGTTCTCCCTCGTCAACATTGTCCCATCCATTGACGGGAACCCGCTTACATCATCCCTGGTCTAGGTTGTCATTAGAGACGCCAGATCCTCACACTAATAACAATATCAAAGTTGTCTTCCAGTGACAGCAGGACGGCTGATAGGAAGCCACTGACTAAAGGAAACTGGACGCCTGAAACGTTCGAGCACCGTTCTGCCATGAATTATGGATGTCCCAGTGTGCTATGGTTACCTTTAAACGAACACCTGCAAAATGAGAACTTTCATTCAATATTAATGACCCAGGGTGTACTTTCCCTTCAGTGGAGGAAGCCGAATAATTCTGATTCTTTCTTTCTTTCTTTCTTTCTTTCTTTCTTTCTTTCTTTCTTTCTTTCTTTCTTTCTTTCTTTCTTTCTCTCTCTTTGTTTCTTTGTTTCTTTCCTTTCTTTCTTTCCTTCCTATCTTTTTTCTTTCCTATCTTTCTTTCTTTCCTATTTTTCTTTCCTATCTTTCTTTCTTTCCTATCTTTCTTTCTTTCTTTCTTTCTTTCTTTCTTTCCTCCTACCTTTCTTTCCTATCTTTCTTTCTTTCCTATCTTTCTTTCTTTCTTTCTTTCTTTCTCTTTCTTTCTTTCTTTCCTTTCTTTCTTTCCTTCCTATCTTTTTTCTTTCCTATCTTTCTTTCTTTCCTATTTTTCTTTCCTATCTTTCTTTCTTTCTTTCCTATCTTTCTTTCTTTCCTATTTTTCTTTCCTATCTTTCTTTCTTTTCTCCTACCTTTCTTTCTTTCCTATCTTTCTTTCTTTCCTACCTTTCTTTCTTTCCTATCTTTCTTTCCTATCTTTCTTTCTTTCTTTCTTTCCTATCTTTCTTTCTTTCTTTCCTATCTTTCTTTCTTTCCCATCTTTCTTTCTTTTTTTCTTTCTTTTCTTTCTTTCTTTTCTTTCTTTCTTTCCTTCCTTTCTTTCTTTCTTATCTTTCTTTTTTCCTATCTTTCTTTCTTTCCTATCTTTCTTTCTTTCCTATCTTTCTTTCTTTCTTTCTTTCTTAAAAAATATCAGAAATGTATCTCAGACACACATAGTACATCAGTTTTCATGGGTTTATGGGCAGGATACAAGAAATAAACGTGAAGAGATCGTGTGTAGGGTAATAGTGGATCCTCCCATCCCTTGAGGAGATCTGTATGAAAACAGGTGGCCGCGGGTGACCTACTACGCAGGGGGTCCTTGACTTACTACAGTTCATTGAGTGACCATTCAAAGTTACAACGGCAATGAAAAAAGTGAAAAGGATTTGCCAGTGACATCACTGTTGTCCTTGGGGGATGCTCAATTGGGGATGTTTTTCATGTCCCCAGCTGGAGCAAAGGACGAGCGCTCAACCCCGCCCCAGGCAGCTCTCGGGACTCAAACACGGACTTGCTAACCTCCTGCCCAGTGTCCCAACCAAGTGAGCAATTGTGTTCTTTTGGTCAGGTAGATATAATTGGAAAAGACGGTCCTTCAAATAACCTGGTCCAGGCCTATGTAAGGCTTTGAAGGTGAATTGAATTGGAACTGGAAGCTAATTCATCTAACTCAGGTCCTGCAAGAGAGGTGACTCACATGCCAATCTAGGTTTTGCACAAAACCTGTTCTGAACTAGCTCCCCAAACACGACAAACCCTCTGATGTGAATTCCAAAGATTCCTTTATTAGGAGTGCTGGAGGCCCTGGCAAAAAGTTTTCCTCGCAGGCTAACAAGTCCATCCGGCAGGGAGATGAATAATTGTCTGCCACATCGATCCATCTCCATCGCCTGCCTTAAGAACAATTTAAGATGTTGATATTTCAGTTCACTATGAATTCATATAGAATAGAATAGAATAGAATAGAATAGAATAGAATAGAATAGAATAGAATAGAATAGAATAGAATAGAATAGAATAGAATAGAATAGAAAATATGGAATGGAATGGAATGGAATGGAATGGAATAGAATAGAAAAAATGGAATGGAATGGAATGGAATGGAATGGAATGGAATGGAATAGAATAGAATAGAATAGAATAGAATAGAATAGAATAGAATAGAATAGAATAGAATAGAATAGAAAATATGGAATGGAATGGAATGGAATGGAATGGAATGGAATGGAATGGAATAGAATAGAATAGAATAGAAAATATGGAATGGAATGGAATGGAATAGAATAGAATAGAATAGAATAGAATAGAATAGAATAGAATAGAATAGAATAGAATAGAATAGAATAGAATAGAATAGAAAATATGGAATGGAATGGAATGGAATGGAATGGAATAGAATAGAATAGAATAGAATAGAATAGAATAGAATAGAATAGAATAGAATAGAATAGAATAGAAAATATGGAATGGAATGGAATGGAATGGAATGGAATGGAATGGAATGGAATAGAATAGAATAGAATAGAAATCATAGGGATAAAAGGAAGAAAGTTACAGTCATGCAGTCATAAGTGGGAGGAGATGGGTGATGGGAACGATGAGAAGATTAATAATAATAGTAATGCAGACTTATGCTTATATGCTTATAACATATATTTATTTCTGTTTGGGAGTACATATTTGAGCAAAAGTCAAAATAATTTACGATCTCTCTCTTTTTTTCCTAATTTGCCTCTAACATTTGGAACGTTTTAGAAGCAATTGTATTTTTTTCTTTGACAGTTTGCTGGCTGTTTACTTACAATTACTTCTAGAATGCATTTCATTTTCCCACAATTGCTGATCTCACTCCCTCCTAATGCTAAAAGACAATCCTACGGGGAGAAGTTATTTTATTTTAGATGGCTTAGAACCCTTATCTGGAGGAAATTTCTCATCCCACCTGCTTTCAAAGGGATCATTACAGTTTTGGCATCCCGTATCAACCCAACGAGCTCTCGGTCCAATCTATATCATTCAGCGACAGTCAAACGGCAACAAAACTATTTCTTTTCTTTCTTTCTTTTTTTCTTTCTACTTTCTTTTGTTTTCTTTACTGTGGCATGTTTTGCCATTTGAAACAAACCACTGGGATGACCTGGGACACGGCACAGAGGCAACAAAGGCAGCTGATAGTTTCAAACCGCCTCTTTATTGCTCCAAATTGCCCCAAACGTTCCCACATTTCTGGCAAGTCCCAGAGCAAAGTGATGACACAGACACACCCGTACAAACCTCCAGCAGCCTCTGGGCTGCAAGTAGTCCAGCCCAACGCTGTGAGCACAATGGCTGCAAAGCAAGAAATCCAGCAGGGCAAGTCAAGGAGTCCAGGAAGCAAAGGAACAAGGCAAGTAATCCAGAAAGCCAGAAAGGAAGCAAGGAATCCAGGAAAGTTCAAACCTCAGCAATGGCACTGATTAATTGTTCTGACTGTCAGGAAATTTCTCCTTAGTTCTAGGTTGCTTCTCTCCTTGATTAGTTTCCATCCGTTGCTTCTTGTCCTGCCTTCAGGTGCTTTGGAGAATAGTTCGACTCCCTCTTCTTTGTGGCAGCTCCTGAGATATTGGAAGACTCTGCTATCATTTTGCCCTTCTTCTCTTTAACAGATTAACAGAGTTGGAAGGGACCTTGTAGGTCATCTAGTCCAACCCCCCGCCCAAGCAGGAGACCCTACACCATTTCTGACAGAGGGCAGTCCAGTCTCTTCTTGAAAGCTTTCAGGGAGGAAGCTCCCACAACTTCTGTTCCTTTGGTGGATTGTTCTCACTGTCTGAAAATTCCTCCTTATTTCCAGATTGAATCTCTCCTTGTTCAGTTTCCATCCATTGTTCCTTGTCTGGCCTTCAGGTGCTTTGGAGAATAGCTTGATCCCCTTCCTCTCTATAACAGCCCCTCAAATATTGGAAGACTGCTATCCTGTCTCCCCTGGTCCTTCTCTTCACTAGACTAGACTAGATTGTCTTGCCTCCAGAACAGTGGTGAAATCCAATTTTTTTTTACTACTGGTTTTGTGGGCGTGGCTTGGTGGGCATGGTGTGGCTTGGTGGGCATGGCAGGGGAAGGATACTGCAAAATCTCCATTCTCACCCCACTCTGGGGCCAGCCAGAGGTGGTATTTGCCGTTTCTCCGAAGTACTCAAAATTTCCGCTACCGGTTCTCCCGAACCTGTCAGAACCTGCTGGATTTCACCCCTGCCTGTATCCGATGCTGAGATTGTAACACTTGCTACGAGATTACCAGAAGGAGTAATTTGCTACTTCCCGTGAAAATTGTGGGCCTCTCTGTCTGCATAATGGCCTCCTAAATTGAATTAGCTCTCCTTCATGTTTTGATAATGCAAGGCAGGAAAACAGGGAGGGAAGGAAGGACAATGAGCTCACACGGTAGGGGAAATGTGGTAGCCAGGGGAGATCAAGGCTGTTACTGCTGATGTGCTTTGAGTCTCTAGACCTCATTAAGGCTGAAGTGGGGACCAGAAATAAAATGGTGCCATGTGACTTCGACTGTACTTACAAGGCTGCATTTTAACAACGGCGAAAAAATGCAAAGGTGAAGGCACTTGGAAGCTAAATGAACTGAATGTCTATGGAGATTCTCAGTCATCCAGGTCACAGACATCCCAACGGTGCTTTTTCAAAAGGCAACTGGACTTTTGTTTTTTTCCTTGAAGAGGTTTCACTTCCCATCCACGAGAAGCTTCTTCAGTTCTGACTGAATGGTGGAGAAAAATCAGAAATCCTTCCATCCTCCACCACTCAGTCCGAACTGAAGAAGATACTGGATAAACACAGCAATGACAACGCAGAAAATATTTAAGAGACAAAGATTAATGAAACCTGGAGTTTTTCTTTTAGGTAGAATGGACAAGCCAATGGAAAGACAATTTGGGGGTGCGATTCCTTCATGGGATGCTTGACTGCTGAAGAATGGATTTTGAAATTGACTGAACTGAATTAGCGGAGATGGAGAAATTAACTGCTTTGATTAGATGGACTAGACAGCTCTCTAAGACACCAGAAACCGTTTGTGGACTTTTCATGCGCTAAATATAATAACAGATGGTTAACAGAGGGATTTGAAGATTAATGTAATGTTTAGCTTAATGTTTAGTTCTATTGTTTAGACTGCTTTTTCTTCTTTCATAGATAGATAGATAGATAGATAGATAGATAGATAGATAGATAGATAGATAGATAGATAGATAGATAGATAGATGTGGGTGGGTGGGTGGGTGGATGGATGGATGGATTAGATAGATATGATAGATTAGATTAGATAGATTACATAGACAGATAGACAGATAGTTGTAGATAGATAGAAGATAGATAGATAGATAGATAGATAGATAGATAGATAGATAGATAGATAGATAGATAGATAGATGTGGGTGGGTGGGTGGGTGGATGGATGGATGGATTAGATAGATATGATAGATTAGATTAGATAGATTACATAGACAGATAGACAGATAGTTGTAGATAGATAGAAGATAGATAGATAGATAGATAGATAGATAGATAGATAGATAGATAGATAGATAGATTGATAGACAGACAGACAGACAGATAGATATGAGATAGAGGGAGAGATAGATGGAGGGATAAACAAAGGGAAAGAGAGAGGATGGAAAGATAGGATGGATAGATAGAGAGATGGATGGATGGATGGATGGATATGGTAGATAGATAGATAGATAGATAGATAGATAGATAGATAGATAGATAGATAGATAGATAGATAGATAGATAGATAGATAGATAGATAGATAGATATGAGATAGAGGGAGAGATAGATGGAGGGATAAACAAAGGGAAAGTGAGAAGATGGAAAGATAGGATGGATAGATAGAGAGATGGATGGATGGATATGGTAGATTATAGATAGATGATAGATGATAGATAGATAGATAGATAGATAGATAGATAGATAGATAGATAGATAGATAGATAGATAGATAGATATGGTGGATGAGAGAGAGAGGGAGGGAGGGAGATATTTGTAAAAGGGGAGGAGAATTTATTCCTTTTTCTTTTCTTTCAGCACTCAGCCAGGGTGGATCCTACATGCTAAATGTTAAATTTAATTGAACACTTTTTCCTCTCTAGTAGCAGGGTTACTAATTAACAAAAATCAAACAAATATACTAACTAAGAATATCTTAGAAGAATCTAAGAAAGGCTTACAGGAGGTGACCGGATTAAATGTAGTTAATAAAGTTAAATACTTGGGAATTTGGCTAACTGGCAAATGTTCGAGCATACAGGAGGATAATTATAATAAACTATTAATTCAAACAAGAAAAGATCTAGACAAATGGGGCAAAATACAACTCTCACTCCTAGGACGAGTAACAACAGTTAAATCCTATGTTTTACAGAAGTTAAATTTTTTATTTCAAACCGCCCCAGTGAATCTACCTAAAAAATTCTTCATGGAGTTAAACCAAATAATAACTAAATTTATCTGGCAGGGGAAGAAACCGCGGATTAAAAGAAAGATGATGCAAGAGATAAAAGAAAGAGGAGGCCTAGGGTTACCATGTTGGGAGAACTATTACTCAGCTGCTTTATTAGCCTGGGTAAAAGAATGGATTACCTTAGGAAATAGCCGTCTTCTTAAAAATACACTATTTTGTTGTTGTTAGGGTTGAATGTATGTTTTTGTTTTGTTTCGTTTCGTTTGTTTTACTGCTCTGTATTTTACTCTTTGTGATAAAACTATAAAGAATAAGAATATAAGAACTGAGGAAGCTTCTTGGATGAAAAGCGAAACGTTTCAGCTTGACTGTCAATCATCTAATGGAAATGCTGACTCTCAGGCCATTGTGCATTCTGCTAATATTTTACGGGAAGGTGGAAACAATAAGGAGAATAAAATATATTTTGATATAAAACCTCTCTCAGTTTCTTTTCCTTCTCTTTCAAGGCAAAAAGTACATAATAAATTGCCTTTTTTTTTCTCGTTGCAGAGGTAGTTCATTCTTGCTGCCACAGGAGGGATACATGTCAATGTATTAATATATGAGTGGAAAATATCATTCTTTAAATGATATTTAAATTCACCTTCTCTGAGAGTTAAGTACTGAATAGACAAATCGTTGCATCATTGGTGTTATTAATCATTAATATTATCAGTGTTAAACCAGTGGTGAAATCCAAAAATTTTTACTACCAGTTCTGTGGGCATGGCTTGGTGGGCGTGGTGTGGCTTGGTGGGCGTGGCTTGGTGGGCATGGCAGGGAAAGGATACTGCAAAATCTCCATTTCCACTCCACTCCAGGGGAAGGATACTGTAAAATCCCCATTCCCTCCCGACTCCAGGGGGAAGGATATTGCAAAATCTCCATTCCCACCCCACCCTGGGACCAGCCGGAGGTGGTATTTGCCAGTTCTCCAAACTACTCAAAATTTCTGCTACCGGTTCTCCGAACTAATCAAAATTTCCGCTACCGGTTCTCCAGAACCTGTCAGAACCTGCTGGATTTCACCCCTGTGTTAAACCATGCTGCACTGCTAGCATTAGAAGATAAGAATTAGAAGACGGTATGCACACAGACAGGCAAACGTCTTACATATTGTGGGAAACCACACACCCCCAGAAGAAGGAAATAGTTTGGAGAATATTAAAAAGGCAGAATATTATACTTTTTATAATGTTTTTTTTTTTTGCACAATTTTTATTTTGCAAGTTCTATATGATAGTGATTGAATAACTTCAGATGTTCATCTTGGCTACCAATTAGACCAGGGGTGAAATCCTACTGGTTTGGACCAGTTCGGGTGAACCGCTACGGATTATGTGAAAATATCTACAGACCCCTCGCATCCTGGACATAAACTGTTTCAACTCCTACCCTCAAAACGATGCTATAGGGCACTGCACACCAGAACAACTAGACATGAGGACAGTTTTTCCCCGAATGCCATCACTCTGCTCAACAAATTATTCCCTCAACACTGTCAAACTAGTTACTAAGTCTGCACTACTATTAATCTTCTCATCGTTCCCATCACCCATCTCCTCCCGCTTATGACTGTAACTTCATTGCTTGTATCCTTACGATTTATATTGATATTGTTTCCTGATTGCTTATTTGTTCCCTATGACTATCATTAAGTGTTGTACCTTATGATTCTTGATGAATGTATTTTTTTATGTACACTGAGAGCGTATGGACCAAAGACAAATTCCTTGTGTGTCCAATCACATTTGACCAATAAAGAATTCTATTCTATTCTATCCTATCCTATCCTATCCTATCCTATCCTATCCTACTCTACTCTACTCTACTCTACTCTACTCTACTCTACTCTACTCTACTCTACTCTACTCTACCCTACCCTACCCTACCCTACCCTACTCTATTCTATTCTATTCTATTCTATTCTATTCTATTCTATTCTATTTAGCCGGTAGACACCCTCAAGCAATAAAGTCAATAGAAAAAGACTGTCTAAAACATTTGAAAGACACCTGACTGATATTCCGCATTTTTATAACAAATAAAAAAGAAAAGAAAAGCAGCAATAGGACTACAGAGCGAGATATAGAAAAAGTGAGCGAAGATTTCATTACAAAACCTGGACAGGTTTACGACTCTCGATTTTAAATGGCTGTGAAGACAATCAGAACGGAATTGCACAGGGACCAGCAGCTTATCTGATTAATTGCACGAAGAAAAGGAAAGAAAGGGAATTTAGAGACTGGAAGAATGGAAAAGTAAACAAGACACAAAGGGAACCAGAAAACCATGACTGAAATATCACTGCTCCAAATCGGTCTGTTCCACCGAAGCAAACAGAAGTTAACAGATCTTGCGGTTGTTATAGAGGCTGCAATGCATTTGAAATATGTTTATTTTCCCCTTTTGTGGCCAGGAATCTTAGCTAGATTTATTGTTGTTTACTGCATTTTCTAGCCTTGGAATCTTCTGGGTGACATCAGCCGAGTCTCGGAAGACACACCAAGAAATAAATTGAGAGGAACCTGAACTCATGGGGAGAAAGATAGAGCTTTGGCACCCCAAAAACACTTAAAAGAACGACGTCCAGTCAAATAAAACAAATGCACAATTCTTGGTCAATGGACGCTAACAGTATTTTTGCAGGTTCTACTTCAGATCCCCAGCACAGCAGTGACCTTACGGTTAAATCTTTTTCAAGAGGGAGGGGAAAAAAACAACAACATCCATTCTCAAAGTGAATATAAAGTTAAAACCAGAAACTTTACTGTTGGGTTTCATGGGAAAAGACTCGAGGAAAAAAGTTTAGAACTTTGATGTTATCTACATTGAAGGCAGCAAGATTACTGTACGCACAAATATAGAAGGACGCTTTGATTCCCACAATGGACAAAGGGCTGCAAAAGTCGATGGACGTAGCAGAGATGGCTAAATTGACTGTCTTGATTAAAGGGAAAAAAAACACACAATTGTTGTAGCCCGCCAGCGACCAATGGAGCTGGCAGCAGAGTCGGACAGTGAGGAGGTTGGGGAGAAACTTGGGCCAGTCCTGGGGGCTGGGGAAAGCTCGGACGAGGGCTCTGCGTCGGAGGCAGAGAGGGAGTTAAACAGCAGCGAGGCAGAGGAAAGCTGGAGCCTGTTCCCAGTATGTGCATGCGCAGAGCTAACAGAAGACAAAAACAACTCAGAAAGCAGGGTCGACTCAGGAGTAAAGCCACACCTTGGAGGTGATTGGACCCTCCCATAGGAAACAGAAGAGGAGCGAACAGGGAGTGGGCCTTTTGCAGGAAACAATTCGTTCGTTCCGTGACTCTGAGAGACTCTGTGCCAAGTTTGGCCTTGTACTGCGGTTGGAAACAAGTTGCGTGGCAGCTTTGCCAAACGACATAAGGTGTGTTGAGAAATATTCCTTTGCAAAACTGTTTGGACAAACCTTGCTGGCTGTGAATGAGCGTAATTCACAGTCGTGTAAATAAAAGAGGTTTTGCCGGGAGCGATTCCTGCCTCCTGCTTGTTAAGGGAGCCTAGCTCAGAACAGCAATGACTTTTGTTTCTACTTGGAAACCGCTTCTGGGCTTTGTGCTCGAGGTGGCGGGAAAAAATGAAACTTTGATTTTGGGGCTTTGCCGATTTGATAGATTTGTTGTTATAGAAATGGCTAGTTGATATTACCATGCAAAAGTAAAAAGTTGAGGTATGATGCTGTTATTTTATTCTACTGCACCAAAGGGAGTCAGAAATCAATGCCTTTTCTTTCTTTTTTCCCTACTTTCTTTCGGAGGCTGGGGAAGCTGTTTTCGCCCTCCCGGAGGCTCAAGGAAAGCCTCCAGAGCCCGGGGAGGGCAAAAATGCCCCCCCACCATGGTGCAGGAGGCCGACTAGGCCACGCCCACCTTGCAACCAGGCAGAGAACCCCTTGCTAAAATTTTTGAAGCCCACCCCGTATTGCATTTTTTTTTATTTTTATTTTTTTAATTTGATTTATATGCCGCCCTTCTCCGGAGACTCAGGGCGGCTTACAATGCGTTAAGCAATAGCCTTCATCCTTTTGTATATTTATACAAAGTCAGCTTATTGCCCCCACAACTGGGTCCTCAATTTACCTACCTTAGAAAGGATGGAAGGCTGAGTCAACTTTGAGCCTGGTGAGATTCGAACCTGCGGTAATTGCAAGCAGCTGGTCTTAATAACAGGGTGCTTTAGACCACTGTACTACCAAGGCTCTTGTATTGTACTGTACTGTACTGTACTGTACTATATTATATTATTGTCAACTTGCAAAGCTTTCAAGTTGCCATGAGCAGAAGAGAGGGAGAACTGATGGAGCTGATTGATTTCCCTAACTGAAACTACATTCCACAGATGCTTTTTTACCGCAATCAGTAGGAGAGTTTTGGGTTTCACAAGCCAGCCAAAGTGGTTCATTGGAGAATGTGATTTATTACATGGCCAGGGAGGAGTGGGAGAGACAGGGTCATAGGGGAACGTAAATCTATGTGGGATTAGTTCTAACTGCATTCTAATATTGCCAAACTGGTGCTCCTAATAAATGACTGTATTTCTTTTGAAGTTTGGTTGTGGCTCATGAATTAGTTAGGGCATCTTTCGGAAACTATATTATATTATATTATATTATATTATATTATATTATATTATATTATATTATATTATATTATATTATATTATATTATATTATATTATATTATATTATATTATATATTATATTATATTATATTATATTATATTATATTATATTATATTATATTATTATATTATATTATACTATACTATATTATATTATATTATATTATATTATATTATATTATATTATACTATGCTATATTATATTATATTATATTATTATTGTCAACTTGCAAAGCTTTCAAGTTGCCATGAGCAGGAGGGAGGGAGAACTGATAGAGCTGATTGATTTCCCTAACTGAAACTACATTCCACAGATGCTTTTTTACCGCAATCAGTAGGAGAGTTTTGGGTTTCACAGCCAGCCAAAGTGATTAATTGGAGAATGTGATTTATGACATGGCCAGAGAGGAGGGGAGAGACAGGGTCATAGGGGAACGTAAATCTATGTGGGATTAGTTCTAACTGCATTCGAATATTGCCAAAATGGTGCTCCTAATAAATGACTGTATTTCTTTTGAAGTTTGGCTCATGGCTCATGAATTAATTAGGGCATCTTTCGGAAACTTTATTATATTATATTATATTATATTATATTATATTATATTATATTATATTATATTATATTATATTATATTATATTATATTATATTATATTATATTATATTAATTATATTAATTATATTATTATTATATTAATTATATTATATTCTGATTTTTTAAAAAAATTAAACATTAGAAAAAGGGAAAAAACATCCAGGATTAATGGGCTGATATTTGTTTCCATCTTGCTGGGAACTGCAGAAAGCTGGGTTCGTTTCCTACACCAGCCAAGAGTTACATTAATTTTAGATCAGAATAGGCACAAGCCAGAAACTTCTAGTCCAACGAGAGAGGAACAAGAAGTACCGTCTGAGACCGATATTTCCCTCGCTTGCAGGCTCGAATTTTTGACAGCAGAGTGAGATTTTTTTCTGGCGTGGAAAATAAATGATCTATTGTAATGGAATTAGAAAAAGAAAGAAAGAATCGCTTTCCCGCAATCCTCCCCAAAAGAGTTTTTTTTAAAAAAATATTTTTGCAAGAGTAAAAATCCTGCCACGTTTAATTCGGCCCTGATTCCTGCCTGCCTGTTAAAAGTTCTACGGGAAGCCAGACATTTTTAAAAGGAAATCTGTCCTAACTTCCTCCAGAACTCATGCAGGTTGTCTTAACACCTGGTCCTGATGGGCACTTACCTGTGGGTCCCATTAGCATAGGGCCCCATACTAATCTGTGTATGTTAACCAGTGGTGGAATTCAATTTTTTTACTACCGGTTCTGTGGGCGTGGCTTTGTGGGCATGGTGTGGCTTGGTGGGTGTGGCAGGGGAAGGATACTGCAAAATCCCCATTCCCTACCCACTCCTGGGGGGAGGATACTGCAAAATCCCCATTCCCACCCCACTCCAGGGGAAAGGATATTGCAAAATCCCCATTCCCTCCCCACTCCAGGGGGAGGATACTGCAAAATCCCCATTTCCACCCCACTCCAGGGGAAGGATACTGCAAAATCCCCATTCCCTCCCCACTCCAGGGGAAAGGATATTGCAAAATCCCCATTCCCTCCCCACTCCAGGGGAAGGATACTGCAAAATCCCCATTTCCACCCCACTCCAGGAGAAGGATACTGCAAAATCCCCATTCCCTCCCCACTCCAGGGGAAAGGATATTGCAAAATCCCCATTCCCTCCCCACTTCAGGGGAAGGATACTGCAAAATCCCCATTCCCTCCCCATTCCTGGGGGAAGGATACTACAAAATCCCCATTCCCTACCCACTCCAGGGGAATGATACTGCAAAATCCCCATTCCCTCCCCACTCCTGGGAGAAAGATACTGCAAAATCCCCATTCCCACCCCACTGCGGTCAGCCAGAGGTGGCATTTACCGGTTCTCAAAATTTCTGCTACCGGTTCTCCAGAACCTGTCAGAGCCTGCTGAATAACCCTTCAATGCACCTTGTATCATATAAATACAACAACATCTTTATTACATTTTACTGCATTTTTAAAAAAATTAATACTAACATGCATGAATAGAAATTAACACTGATTTCTTTTTACTCGTAGATGATGAGACGAGCCCACCTGTTTTTAATGTTTCAACACCGATTTTGTTGGAAGTGCCAATAAAATGAATATATGTTTAATTTTATCGGCCATTTACATTTTTATTCCTGTGAGTAGTTTATTTATTTATTTTATTATCAGACTTATATGCCGCCCTCTCTCCACAAGGACTCAGGGCGGCTCACAGCAATAAAAAACAACAAGTCCAATTAAAATTCAACTATAAAACTAAAATTAAAATTAAAATTCCCATTAAAACCCCATTCAGTCCAGGCCAGCTTGGCGAAACAGCCATGTTTTAAGGTCACGGCGGAAGGAGCGACGATCGGGGGCTACCCGGAGCTCCAAGGGGAGCTGATTCCAGAGGGTAGGTGCACCCACAGAGAAGGCTCGCTCCCTAGGGGCCGTCAGCCGACATCGTTTGGCCGACGGAACCCCAAGTAGGCCCTCTCTATGTGAGCGCACGGGGCGATGGGGAGCTGTTGCTGGCCGCAGGTAGTCCACCAAATACCCCGGGCCTAAGCCATGTAGGGCTTTAATTGACGTAGGGGTCCCAGTACACTCCTTTGCCCGGGGCCCATAATGCTGTTAAGACAGCCCTGATTGGGAGGGTCAGTGGGTTCGACATTTGCCCATGAGAAAGTACAAAGAGTTCCTGTCCTTTCCGGGGGGGAGGGGGCAGGAGTGAAATCCAGCAGGTTCTGACAGGTTCTAGAGAACCGGTAGCGGATAGTTTGAGTCGTTCGGAGAACCGGCAAATACCACTTCTGGCTGGCCCCAGAGTGGGGTGGGAATGGGGATTTTGCAATATCTGCACCTTTGTTCATTGTGCAAGGCAGGGCTGATGAGCAGGGATGAAGACCAACCTACGTATTCATATTTGCCAGGGGGGAGGAATAAATGTCACTCCCGGGCTTCATCCTACAAGATGAACTTATTTTAGAAACCATACGGGCTGCGAGTTGCCTACTAAGAACCACGTTCACACTGTGCTCCGATCCCCACTCAAACAAGAAGGTGGTTTTGCCATGCGACAGCTCCCACTCCCACTCCCACTCCTATCCTGCAGGCAGATTCTGTTGGTTGTATTACAACATTGTGATGGTTTGTCCTACACCTGCAATGTTTTGTAATACCTCATAGTTTTTCTTTATTATTTAAGTATTTCAGGATGATGTAGCGGAAATCACGCCCCCTCCCCAACTCTATGCCATCCTATTTAGGCACGTGTCAGCACTTCAACCTGCATTTACTCTAGTGCTGACATAAGAAGGAGAAGAGGGGGGCAGCTGGCAAGAGGACGCTTGATTTTTACCTACTTATTTTCCCTGAAAATAATATCCCTTAGGAGATGAGATGGGAGGGGGGACATTCCTGGGAGCTGAAGTAGTAGATATGGGGAGAGTGATTTGGAAGGTGGCCAATGAGACGCAGAGAATTGGGGAACGGAAAGGGAAGGTTTGGGGTCAGGAAGTCAGAGTTGGCTACGCCACGATCGGGGACAGGTTGTCGTGCTTAATAAAATGAAAGACTTCTTCAAAGACTATTTGTTTGGAAATGCGATTTATTTTATTTGAGACGACATCGAAACCTGACAGAGGGTTTTTGAGGCCAGGCGCACGCATGAGCAAAGCCCATGCACAGAAGGCCGGGCGCATGCACGGAAGGCAGGGGCGTGCACGAGCGTACACGAAGCAAGTGTGCATGCACACGGCGAACCGGTAGTAACATAAATTCAAATCCGCCGCTGCCAATATGGAATCTAGCATGGAATCTTACGATGTGTGTCAGTTGATATGATCTTCCAGCTTGTGGTGAAGGCTGTTTTGTTGGGTATACAATTGTTCAACCGCGCACTGCACTCCTGACATCCATTATCGAAATCAGCTTGGTTTGGCATGACTGATTTTTAATAGACTCACACAGACTTCGAGCCAGCAAGTCAGGCGATATTGCTAAATCCTTACCAACCGCGTCTGCTGATCCGTCTGTTCCAACGTTTTGCTTAGCACCATCGTGCCGGGTTAAACAAGGCCTCTTTTCCAACTTTTGGAAGAGAGGAACAAATATTTCTCCTCCTTCTCTACCTTTATTCCCGTCATCCATAGAGTCATTTCTCCAAAGATCCAAGAAAAGGACTCGCTACTTCCCTTAAGATTCCTTTAAGACCTTTTTACATGTAACTAGTCTCGGAGACCTCATTTTATTTTTGAGTCAGCTGTTCCCCAACACTTATTTATTTTTTTAGTTGAATTCAGCTTTTATTGTTTTTACAAATAACTCAAGGAGGGGAACATACCTAATATACTCCTTCCTCCTCCTATTTTGCCCATAACAATCCTGTGAGGAGGCTTGGGTTGAAAGAGAGGGACTGGCCCAAACTCACCTAGCCAGCTTTCATGGCTAAGGCAGGACTAGAACTCACGTCCTCCTGGTGATTGGCCCCAAATCACCCAGCTGGCTTTCATGCCTAAGGCAGGACTAGAACTCACCATCTCCTGGTGATTGGCCTCAAATTACCCAGCCAGCTTTCATATCTAAGGCGGGACTAGAACTCACCGTCTCCTGGTGATTGGCCCCAAATCACCCAGCCAGCTTTCATATCTAAGGCGGAACTAGAACTCACCATCTCCTGGTGATTTCCCTTAAATCACCCAGCCAGCTTTCATATCTAAGGCGGGACTAGAACTCACTGTCTCCTGATGATTGGCCCCAAATCACCCAGCCAGCTTTCATATCTAAGGCGGGACTAGAACTCACCATCTCCTGGTGATTGGCCCCAAATCACCCAGCCAGCTTTCATATCTAAGGCGGGACTAGAACTCACTGTCTCCTGATGATTGGCCCCAAATCACCCAGCCAGCTTTCATATCTAAGGCGGGACTAGAACTCACTGTCTCCTGGTGATTGGCCTCAAACCACCCAGCCGGCTTTCATATCTAAGGTGGGACTAGAACTCACCGTCTCCTGGTGATTTGTCTCAAATCACCCAGCCAGCTTTCATATCTAAGGCAGGACTAGAACTCACCGTCTCCTGGTGATTGGCCCCAAATCACCCAGCCAGCTTTCATATCTAAGGCGGGACTAGAACTCACCATCTCCTGGTGATTTCCCTTAAATCACCCAGCCAGCTTTCATATCTAAGGTGGGACTAGAACTCACCGTCTCCTGGTGATTTCCCTTAAATCACCCAGCCAGCTTTCATATCTAAGGCAGGACTAGAACTCACTGTCTCCTGGTGATTGGCCCCAAATCACCAGCTGGCTTTCATGTCTAAGGCAGGACTAGAATTCCCCATCTCCCGTTTTGTAGCCCATTACCTTAAGCAGTAGACCAAGATGGCTCTCCTAAACTTCCTGAATTATTCTTCATACTTCCAGTATCTTATCGTACTTTGTGGAGTATAAGATGCACTTTTTCTCCCAAAAGTGGGAGAAAATTGTGGTGTGTCTTATACACCGAATGTTGCTGAAGCCCCACCGGCCCCCAACTTTTGGCTGTTTTTGGCCTCTGGGTGTTGCATTTTTGGCCTCCGCGCGTTGCATTTTCGGCCAGTTCCAGGTGGCGGGGGATCGGCTACGGCAAATGGGCAGCACCGAACAGGTTGTGGCAGCAAATGGGCCACACTGGCGGTGAACGGGCTGTAGTGAACAAGCCACGGAGGCAGCAAACAGGCCACGGCAAACGGGCGGTGCCAAATAGCCCATGGCGGTGGCGAAAAGTCCGCGGTGAATGGGCCGCGGCAGCAGCAAATGGGCCACGACAAACGGACCGCAGTGGTGGTGAATGGGCCACGGCAAATGGGCCGCACCGAATGGGTTGCATGGCAGCAGCGAACGAGCCACAGCGAATGGGCCGTGACAGCAGCAAATCGGCGGCGGCAAACAGCTAGCGGCGAATGGGCAAAGGCAGGGTTTTTTCCTTGTTTTCCTCCCCCCAAAAAGATAGGTGCGTCTTATACGCCGGCGCCTCTTATAGTCTGAAAAATACAACAATTTGGAGAAATCACAAGCCGTGCAGTTTTACCGTTCTACACCTTTTGCCCGAGGATTTCGGTCCACGGGGATCCTGTCTTTAATTCTCGGGTTTTTAGTGCAAGCTGTTTCGCCGTTTGCTGAAAGGAGAAAAAAATTGGCTGGGATCTGATTTTTACGCTGTGCAGGCCAGGTGCCGGCCATATGTCTGGGGAACGTTACCGCTGACATGCAGTCTGCCGGTGCAGCTTTTTGGGGGGGTGCAGACCATTTATTCATTTCATCACAGAAGATCCGAGGGTGGATGAATTTGCAAGACTGAGCTCCACGGAGAAGACAGGTAGTGGCGCACAGAACAGGCGATGGCATCTCTTCAGAGAGGAGAGAGAGAGAGAGAGGAAAAGAAAAACAAGCCATCATTTGTTTTAGCCTCCAGCTCCCAAATCCTCTTTGTCGCTCTTCTCTGCACTCTTTCTAGAGTCCCAACATCTTTTTCACATCGTGGCGACCAAAACTGGATGCCATATTCCAAGTGTGGCCTTACCAAGGCCTTATAAAGCGGTATTAACACTTCACGCGATCTTGATTCTATCTCTCTGTTGATGCAGCCTAGAACTGTGTTGGCTTTTTTGGCAGCTGCAGCACACGGCTGGCTCAGATTTATTTATTTATTTTATTGAATTTCTATACCGCCCTACTCCCGAAGGACTCAGGGCGGTGAACAGCCTTGAAATAAAACACATACATAGATTTAAATGGTTGTTCACTAGGACTCGAAGATCCCCCTCCCAGTTACTGCTATTGAGCCAGGTACCACATATACCATACCTCTGCATTTGGCTTTTCTTGCCTAAATGCACAACCTTACTTTTTTTTCACCATTCAAATTCAACGAAATGTTGAGCCCATGCAAAACAGAGATTACCGACTTTAGAAATTTTAAAGACCAAATAAATAATAGCACTCAGAGGGGCAGAGTGGTGGGGTGGCCTAGAGGTGGAGCTCTCGCCTCACCATCGGGAGGCTGTGAGTTGGATCCTAGGTATTTCTCTCTCTGGGCACAATGAGAATGTATCTGCTGAACAAAATTCCGAATTGGCGACAGGAAAGGCATCCAGCCAGTAAACACTCTGCTCTGTTGCCCAGACTCCACCCCGCAAGGGATTATGGGATCGTTAAAATGATGATGATGATAGCATTCAGAGGGGCCTCTAATAATCCTTATTAAATGACTAGGATTTCCACGCTAATAATAATAATAATAATAATAATAATAATAATAATAATAATAATAATAATAACAACTCAAGATCTTGTGGGACTTTAGGATTCAGACTGACAGGCACTTGGCCCACAACACACCTGAAAATAGTTGAAAAGAAAAAAGGATGGTTCATTGACATCGCAATACCTGGTGATGCACGGATTGAAGATAAGCAGCAAGAAAAAATCACAAAGTACCGGGACTTACAAATTGAAGTTGAGCGACTGTGGAAAAAGAAATCGTGTGTTGTCCCGATTGTAATTGGAGCCCTTGGAGCAATACCCAAAGGGCTACCCCGCTATTTAGAAATTCTAAATTTGCCGGACTTGAACATTTTGACTCTACAAAAAACCACCTTACTCGGAACAGCTTACATCCTCCGACGATACCTTAACAGTTCCTAGGTCCTTGGTTAGGACTCGAGCTGCAGAGCTATTAACCAGCCTCAAAGGCTGTGAATCTCACTAAAGATTAACCAATCATCATCATCATCATCATCATCATCATCATCATCATCTAGGCACCCCAGTGGAAATAAACCAGGAATACTCCTTATTTGCCACAATGATGACTTGATGGAAACTAACACGGAAATTCTCAGCAATTCATCTATACCAATTACATGCAACTTTAGCTAGATCTCTTACTACTAATGGAACAGTGGGCAAATCTGTGGGCCCACTTGTGAATCTTAAACATTTTGTGTTGGCGTAAGTAATCATCTCCTTTTAATGACCCCGTAATCCAGGGGTGGGTTCTACTTACCTTTATTACTGGTTCGCAACGGGAGTGCACGCAGATCGTCAATTATGATGTCCGGGCAGGGGGTCAGAGCTTCCTGCCGCTTTTACTACTGGTTCTACTGGTTTTACTACCAGATAGAACCAGGAGCAACCCACCACTGCCATAATCTCTTGCGGGGTGGATTCTGGGCAACTGAATGGAGCTAGCAGAGTGTTTTACTGGCCAACTGCCCTTCCTGTCACCAATGAGGAGTTTTGTTCAGCAGATATATTCTCATTGTGCCCAGAAAGAAAAATATCTGTTTATAAGTAATAGTGGATATAAATTCTGGCAAAAATAGGAACACAAGGACAAAATCCCGTCCTCTCAGTTTTAATTGATCCCGTCCTCTCAGTTGATCCCGTCCTCTCAGTTTTAATTGATTCGGTTTAAATTTGGGTTGTTTTAAATTATTTGGGCCAAAATTATTTAATTGTTTTTAAATTGTTTTTTAAATTTTGTATACGATGTTTTATTTTGGCTGTGCACCGCCCTGAGTCCTGCGGGAGAAGGGCGGTATAGAAATAAAAATAAATAAAAATAAAATAAAATAAAAGGGTATGGCATCGGCAATTAGTTAATTTATTAACTAAATCAATTAATTTATTTTTTAATTATCTTAACTTTTATATTGTATGTTATTTTAATTTTCGGCTGTTCACCGCCCTGAGTCCCTTCAGGGAGAAGGGCGGGATATAAATTCAATAAATAAATAAATAAATAAATAAATAAATAAATAAATAAATAAATAAATAAATAAATAAATAAATAAATAAATAAGGAAGAGTTCTGATATTTACAAAAGTAATGTTTTTTAAATGCACATTTTAAAACCTTCTGGGGCTGAAATGATTGGAGCAGTAGCAGGAATACAGTACCCTTAACTAAGAGGCCAAGATAGGTTTTGTTGGGGATCCTTTTGGGGTGGGTAGGCTGGGACCACTATTAACTTTTATTTCTTTTATTGCCCAGGTGTCTTTCCTATTTCCGGTTAGGTTTCTCGAGGAATGATCGAGTGTGACATTAAAGTTAGTAGACTGGAGAGACTGCAGGAGATGGAGTGCTGCAGTGCAGGCTAACGATGCAGAGAAATTATTTGTTTTATTTCTTTTTTGGCAACAGGCTGGTACCAGGTTTCCTGGCTCAAAACCTTGGAGGGATTTCTAAACCACAATCCTACAGGTTACACACCGATGACACACATTCTTGTTTAATGATAACAGAGGATTGGTGGTGGTGCTGTTGATTTTTAAATCATTTAAAAAAAAGAAAAAGAAAACCTTGAGTTTCTTCCGTATAATGCTTCTTCTCGCGCCAGATTTTTTTTTTTTTCCCCTATTATATATCAGGACGGGAAAAAAGTGACTTGTATAAAAAAATATTCCACTAGATTAGATTCAGATTAACAGAGTTGGAAGGGACCTTGTAGGACATCTAGTCTAACCCTCCGCCCAAGAAGACCCTACACCATTTCTTAAACAGATGGCAGTCCAGTCTCTTCTTGAAAGGTTCCAGGGATGAAGCTCCCACAACTTCTGAAGGAAACTTCTATTCCATGGGTTGATTGTTCTCACTGTCAGGAAATTTCTCCTTATTTCTAGGTTGAATCTCTCCTTGGTCAGTTTCCATCCATTATTCCTTATCTGGCCTTCAGATGGTTTGGGAAATAGCTTGACCCCCTTCCTCCTCTCTGGGGCAGCCCCTCAAATATTGGAAGACTGGTCTCCTGTCTCCCCTGGTCCTTCTCTTCACTAGACTAACCATGCCCAGTTCCTGCAACCGTTCATCGTATGTTTTAGCCTCCAGTCCCCTCATCATCTTGGTTGCTCTTCTCTGCACTCTTTCTAGAGTCTCAGCATCTTTTTTATAGTGTGGGGACCAAAACTGGATGCAGTACTCTAGGTGTGGTCTTACTAGGGCTTTATAGAGTGGTATTAGTACCTCCCTTGATCTTGATTGCATCCCTCTGTTCATGCAATTTAGGATTGCATTGGCTTTTTTTGGCTGCCGGCTCATATTTAACTGGTTGTCCACTAAGACTCCAAGATCCCTCTCACAGTTACTGCTATTAGGTCTGGTTTCACCCAGTCTATATGTGTCGGTTTTGGGTTTTCTTGGCCAGTTTTAAAGAAATTATCAGGATATACGTTAGCTGGAATTCTGCCATTAACTTTTTTTTTTTTAATTTGATTTATATGCCGCCCTTCGGAGACTCAGGGCGTCTTACAATGTGCTCAGCAATAGCCTTCATCCTTTTGTATATTTATACAAAGTCAACTTATTGCCCCCACAAACTGGGTCCTCATTTCACCTACCTTAGAAAGGACGGAAGGCTGAGTCAACCTTGAGCCTTGGCGAGATTCGAACCTGCAGTAATTGCAGGCAGCTGGTCTTAATAACAGGGTGCTTTAGACCACTGTACTACCAAGGCTCTTTTAACTTATGCCTATTCTAATGAAATATGTTGTTTATTTATACCTGTACAGACAGGATTTATTTATAAAAGCGACAATGTCAACCTGCTTGGGATATTTCCGGTTTTGAGAGCAATAAAATTATCTGGAACACACAACGTGTGCGTTATCTTTTCTTTGTTCCCAGTTGTGGTCAAACAATCAACTCAACTGTATTTCTTCGCTTAGCTGAATGGAACCAGAACAGCCTGCAGCGTTATTACTCAACTCTCTACTTGCTTCCCTGACAAACAGCATTTATTTAACTCTGAAACAGCTAATCTGTCACCTCTTAATTACTATGCAAATTGTTTGCGTTAGTGTCAAAAGTAAAAGTTGTCGACACCGATTCAGAAATTGTGAGTTTTCCAACCCTGGAGGCTTTTAAGAAGGGATCGGAAAGGTTTTTATTTTATTATTTTATTTTATTTTATTTTATTATTATTTTATTATTTATTTACTTACTTACTTACTTACTTACTTACTTACTTACTTACTTACTTACTTATTTACTTACTTATTTATTTATTTATTTTGTCAAGCACATATTAGATAACAGAAATAGATTTAAACATGGTTATTAATACATGAAATGGATACGAATAAAAGGGGGACATTAGGACACGGATGGTAGGCACATTGGTGCGCTTATGCACCACGCTGTAAGGATCGCCTCTCCTTCCAGCTTAAGAAAGTACAAACTCTTTTTTTTTTTTTTATTTGATTTATATGCCGCCGTTCTCCGGAGACTCAGGGCGGCTTACAATGCGTTAAGCAATAGCCTTCATACTTTTGTATATTTATACAAAGTCAGCTTATTGCCCCCACAAACTGGGTCCTCATTTCACCTACCTTAGAAAGGATGGAAGGCTGAGTCAACCTTGAGCCTTGGCGAGATTCGAACCAGCAGAAATTGTAGGCAGCTGTGTTAATAACAGGGTGCTTTAAACCACTGTACTACCAAACGTAGTTGTTCAACTACTTGAAACGTAGTTGTTCAAAAGGATTCTTTTATTAAGCAGGAGTGAAAGCCATCCAGCTAAAGCACAATCTGAACACCCTCAGGCAAAGCAGTAGGATTAAAGTGGTAGAGACCCCTCCCTTTAAGTCAGAATGCAGATTTCAGCCAAGTATGAAGATGTTTTCTTTACTATTTCCTTTGAGAACCCGAACAAGCATGCATTCCCACCGCTACCCTTTAAAGTGAGACAACCCACATGGCTATCATAAAAATTGCTGCAGGTAAAGGGGAATCTCAGGCTTCCTTGGCGCCAGGATATAGGTTGTAAAATATCTGATGACATAGGCAATGCTAGTAAATCGAATCCGAGTCCCCCCTTCCTCCACTTGAATGGCAGTATCACTTTTAGGGATCTGACACACGCCTTACAGACCTCTTGGGAAACGGGGTGAGGTCAACAGTAGACAGTCTAAGGTTAAAGTTTTGGGGGTTTGGGGAAGAAACCACAGAGTCACGTAGTGCGTTCCAGGCGTTGACCACTCTTGCTGAAGTCGTATTTCCTGCAATCGAGTTTGGAGCGGTTCGCTTTAAATTTATATCTATTATGTGCTCGTGTATTGTTGTGGTTGAAGTCATTGACAGATAGTTGTAGCAGATAATTTTATGTACTACGCTTACGTCGGACCAAAGGCGACTTAATTATAAGTTGTCTAAACCCAAAATTTCAAATCTGGTGTCATAACTCAGGAAGCTCAAACTGCCCAAGGAGCTGCTGATAACAGGTCTACAGAGGAATCATTGAGTCTGCCATCTGCACCTCTATAATGTCTTGTTTGGTTCTGCAACCCAACAAGACAGACACCAACTTCGGAGGATAATTAGAACTGCAGAAAAAACAATGGCTACCAACCTGCCTTGCATGGAGGACCTGTCTACTGCACGAGTCAAAAAGTGGGCTGGGAAAATATTGACAGACCTCTCACATCCTGGACATAAACTGTTTCAACTCCTATCCTCAAAACGACGCTATGGAGCACTGCACACCAGAACAACTAGACACAAGGACAGTTTTTTCCCCAAATGCCATCACTCTGCTAAACAAATAATTCCCTCCACATCGTCAAACTAGTTACTAAGTCTACACTACTATTAATCTTCTCATCATTCCCACCTCCCATCTCCTTCCACTTATGACTGTATGACTGTAACTTTGTTGCTTGTATCCTTACGATTTATATTGACTGTTTCCCTATGACTATCATTAAGTGTTGTACCTTATGATTCTTGATGCACGTATCTTTTCTTTTATGTACACCGAGAGCGTATGCGCCAAGATAAATCCCAGCCAGTGGAACAAATTTGTCACACACTCTTACACAACAAACCCTCTCAGATAATATTTCTGTGCATGAAAATATGTCAGGTGTTAATGACTTTGTTAGATTCTACTTCCAAACCAATCTCCCTAACATAAACACAACCTACGTGTTATATTAAACAATCATCTCGATAAATGCAATATTTTTACGCTCCCCGTACGGAATTGCGAGTTTCCAACTCCCGTCTTCAAAATCTGGAGCCTCGAGAAGCATCCGTTTCATACCGTTTTTGGGGAAAGATATTAGAGCAATATTACCCTCGCGTTGCTTGGCAACCAATTAAAAAATGAGACGGTATTGCTAAGAACCGGTGAAGATATTGGGTATTTGTTTTATAAACAGGCTACGTGAGAGTCATAAGCCCATCTCGGATAACATTAATCATGTAATAGCCAATAGGATGCATTTGGGAAGCAAACCCGAAATAATAAAACAGTAAATCCGTTTTACAACGGCTTCCTAGCAGTCAGTATAGAAGGTATATTTTGCTATTTTTTCTGGAGATTGTAAACAGCGAGCAATATAAACAGCCTTTGATAGACTCATCCTCTCTAAACCTGACCGAAACTACTTTTAAAACTACCCAGCTTGAAGCCATGATCACAACTGCTGCCAATAATGTCAGTGTGCTATGAAAAAAAAAATACTTTACAGAAGGCAGATTAGAAGAGTTAGAAGGGGCCTTGGAGGTCTTCTAGTCCTCAGGGAGGAAAGCGTATACCATTGATGGCTAACCTTTTTGCCATCGCGCGCCAAAAGCAGGGGGAGTGAGGGGGGGTCACGCATGTGCGTGCCCACACCATAATTCAATGCCTCCTGCCCTCGTGCGTGTATGACCCCCCACAGTCCTCTCACTTTTGGCACGCGATGGCACGGTGGACCTGTAGGCCCATTTTTCACCCTCCCCAGGCTCCATGTTGTGGCTCCGTTACCTGAGCCTGTGTCATCGGCGGGAGAGGACTCCGAGAGTGAAGGAGAGGAGTTGGCAAGGCCTCCCTCTCCAGGACCCTCCTCTCTGGCAAGGCCTTCGGTGTCCGCCGAAGGGCAAGAGATAGGGCCAAGGCCAAGCATGTCCATGCAGCCACAGATGGACAGTGATGAGGGTAATGAGTCTTGGCTGGATCCTCGACAGCGTCACAGAGATAAGAACGCGCAACAGAGGAAAAGGTGTGCCCGAGATTAGGCTGAGTCACTGGACCACACCCCACAGGATATAAAAGGGAGCGTGGTGGCCAGTCAAACCTTGTGACGAACAAAGCTGAAAGCTTCCACGCCATTCTGCATTGCCGGACTTTTGCTATAGACTTTGCTGGATTATCTCTGGACTTGATTAACTCCGTAATTATTGAGCTGTTTCTTTTGATGTACCAGAAGTGGGGAGAAGTTATCTCTCCTCTTCGTAAGTAATAAACTCTTGGCAGGCAGCCACTAGGTTGTTGCCAAGTTCCGTTATCATAAGGAAAAGGATTTTGCCGGCTGGTTTGGTCTTTAACTCTTGAACGTCTGTTGGTGTGTGTGCGTGTGGGACAGGGACAGAACACTCCAGAGGCTTTCTAGGAGCTTGGGGAGGGCAAAAATGGCTTTCTCCATCTCCCTTGGAGGCCCTCCGGAGGGCGGAAATCGCCCATTTCCCGACTTCCAGTGGGCCCAGAAGGCCTGAAAATCAGCTGGCCGGCATGCGCATGCGCACTGGAGCTGAGCTAGGGCAATGCTCACATGCCACAGATATGGCTCTGCGTGCCACAGGTTCACCATCATGGGCCTATACCATTTCTCAGACAAATGGTTGTCCAATCTCTTCTTGAAAACCTCCAGTGTTGGAGCATTCACACCTTCTGGAGGCAAGTTGTTCCACTGGTTAATTGTTCTCACTGTCAGGAAATTCCTCCTTAGTTCTAGATTGGTTCTCTCCGTGATGAGTTTCCACCCGTTGCTTCTTGTCCTGCCTTCTGATGCTTTACAGATTAGGTTGACCCCCTCTTCTTGGTGGCAGCCCCTGAAATATTGGAAGACTCTGCTATCAGGTGACCCCTAGCCAGCGGTGAAATCCAGCTGGATCTATCCGGCTCGCGCGAACTGGTAGCACTGGTGGCTGGAGACTCCGCCCACCCGCCAGAACATCATTACGTCCTGTTTTTGGCCCTCTGCGCATGCACAGAAGAGGTGCACGCACGCTCTCATTCCCAAACTGGTAGCGAAGATAAGTGGATTTCACCGCTACCCCTAGTCCTTCTTTTCATTAAACTAGACATATCCAATTCTTGCAACCGTTCTTCATATGCTTTAGCCTCCAGTCCCCTAATCCTCTTCGTTGCTCTTCTCTGCACTCTTTCTAGAGTCTCCACATCTTTTCTGTATCATGCTGACCGCTACTTTTAAGTTTTCTGCATTTAATTTCAAAGGATGCCCTCATGTTTTAACATTGTAAAGGATGGCAAGAAAACGACAATAACCTCTTGGCATTATTATCTTGGCATTTCTAACAATTCCAAGTAAGACGTTTCTATTTTTTTCCCCCCAATTTTATAAAAAAAACAACTAAATGGCTGTTCACTGCTCATCAAACTCTTATTATGTAAGAGTTTTCTTTGAGGGAGATGGAGGATTCAGAAATGTGAATAAATAAATATTAGAGTTTTTTAAAAAAAAAAAAACCCTTATCAATACATTGCAAATCTTTTCATTTAAATGTCCGTATTCTTCCAGAATTGGAAGTATTAACAAGTCGAAACGCTGCATTCCAGATGACAGAAGCTAAGGAAAGGTGTTGTATTCCTGGACCATAATTTAAAGAACAATACTTTAAAAAGTTTTCCCTTTTTAAAGAATCTGTGTGTCAGACTTCGATGCTATCTCAAAATAAATGAATTTTCAAACTGCCAATCTTTAAGGAAATCTTTTCTTTAATTGAGCACAGCCACCGGATCATGACTCGATGCGGACAAGACTGACCTTTTGCCCCCCAATCCCTCCCTTTCCGATCCCCAAATCTCTGTTTCTCATTGGCTATCTTCCAAGTCATTCTTCAGACTTCTTGTCTCGTCATTTCCCAGGAAAGTCTCCCCCCTTCATTTCCACGACAACCCGACTTCAAAGGGATTTAGCAGGCAAAAGTTCAGAGCTTATCTCTCTCTCTCCTCTGCTCTCTATGCCAGCGTCGAAACGCTGACACTGTGGTCTTGTTTGTTGAGGAATTCGCAGAGCAACCCTAGAGTAGCAAGGGTGTGCACATGAAAGCGACTGAGAGCAGTTGCAAATAATCACAGCCAACACAGAGATACACCGAGTTGTGTTTACTTTTAGGAAATAGTAATAAGGCACCGTCCAATAAACAGTCCAGGTCGTACACAGATAAAGCAGTAGATAGTAAAGCAATAGTCCAGGGATATTCCAATAACAAAGTCTTCTTACCAGTTGTTGTAGTCATACACAATAAACAGTATGGAAACAGTAGCAAACACAGCAAAGAGCAGTAACGATCAGGACAGAGCAATAATGATCAGCAAAGATCAGCAGAGAGAAATAATGGAAAATAGAGTGCATTGTTTTTCTAAGAATTGTCTTGTTCCTTTTTTTTTTTAATAAATCATTCTCTTTGCTTTGAGAATTTATCGGACATCCATCTGTGTTCCTAACAAAACTTGCGGGTAAAAAAAAAAAACCTGTAACCTTTAAAACCAATATTTATTTTGTCCGGAGAACACTTTTAGATTTGTTTATGCTGATAAACATGTAGTCGGATGCAAGGCGAGCTTTTACTCCCTTACCAAGGATTTCATCCTGCTGAGCAAGACAAGACGGCAACTGCCAAAGCCATTTACTTATTAAGATTGTCCGTTGTGATGATTCGGCACAGAACCACACTTTTGATAGTGGGTAGGTAGGGACATTTCCACAAGAGTGATTTATGGCTTCTCGTGGATGGCTGGGCCTGCCTGCCCTCATTAGTGACATGTCACCACAGTAATGACAGGGTGATGCAGCTGTATTATCCAGCACTTCTGTGAAAATGATTGTAAGCCAGTATGCTGAGTAATTGCTGCTTGACAGTTTATGTATCCATCCATCCTATCATTTCCCTTTACCTCTAACATCAGTCTATTATCTGTTTAACTAAGCTGGTTATCAAGACCAGCTGCCTGCAATTACTGCAGGTTCGAATCTCGCCAAGGCTCATGGTTGACTCAGCCTTCCATCCTTTCCAAGGTAGGTAAATTGAGGACCCAGTTTGTGGGGGCAATAAGCTGACTTTGTATAAATATACAAAAGGATGAAGGCTATTGCTTAACGCACTGTAAGCCGCCCTGAGTCTCCGGAGAAGGGCGGCATATAAATCAATTTAAAAAAAAAAAAAAAAACTATATCGTTATCTATCTTTATCTACCAGTATCTATCTATCTACCTATCTACCAGTATCTATCTACCAGTATCTATTTATCTACCAGTATCTATCTACCAGTATCTATTTATCTATCAGTATCTACCAATCTACTTACCTATCTACCAACCACCATCTTATCTATCTACCAATCTCGACCAGTATCTATCTATCTATCTATCTATCTATCTATCTATCTATCTATCTATCTATCTATCTATCTATCTATCTATCTACCTACCTACCATGTCTATCTACCTATCGTGTTTCCCCAAAAATAAGACCCTGTCTTATATTCTTTTGAACCCTGAAATAAGCACTTGGCCTTATTGCCATGCACTCAAAAGCCCGATTGGGCTCATTATCAGGGGAGGTCTTATTTTGGGGGAAACAGGGTATCTGTCTATGTCTGTCTATCTATCTATCTCTATCTATCTCTATCTATCTATCTATCTATCTATCTATCTATCTCTATCTATCTATCTATCTATCTATCTATCTATCTATCTATCTATCTATCTATCTGTGTCTGTCTATATTATAGACAGACACCGATAGATAATGATAGATGATAAAAGATAGATGATGATAAGAGAGAAATGATAGGATGGATGGATGGATGAGTGGACGAATGGATAGGCAGTCAAGCAGACAAGCGGGGAGGCAGGCAAACAGATATAGACTCTATATCATTATATATCTATCTATCTCTATCTCTATCTACCATTATCTATCTCTAGCTACCTCTATCTCTAAATCTCTATTTCAATTTCTCTCTATCTCTACCTACCAATCTCTCATCTATTGATCTATATCAATTTTATATAACCTGTCTGTGTCTCTATTTCCTGTCTTTATTTTTACAAATAATATTTATAAATAAATAACCATTAATATAACCGTGTGTGACAGGACTTGTGCGATCACGTCCTGCAGAAGAGAGTAACCAAGTTCAGGCTACTGCTCAGTACTCATAGGACAATTACCGTACATGTATGTTTTTTAAAAAAATATATATTTCAACAGCCCAGAATCGGTGACCTTTGCTGCCATCATTGTAACTTCATTGTTACAATAAAGAGCCTTGGTAGTACAGTGGTTTAAGGCACCCTGTTATTAAGCTGGTTATTAAGACCAGCTGCCTGCAATTACTGCAGGTTCGAATCTCGCCAAGGCTCAGGGTTGACTCAGCCTTCCATCCTTTCTAAGGTAGGTAAATTGAGGACCCAGTTTGTGGGGGCAATAAGCTGACTTTGTATAAATATACAAAAAGGATGAAGGCTATTGCTGAGCACATTGTAAGCCGCCCTGAGTCTCTGGAGAAGGGCAGCATATAAATCAATTTTTTTAAAAAATAAAAATTGTTGCAGGCAGTTATTACATTATGTTGGAAAGATGTAGAAGGCTGCAAAGATTCCTTTGCATTTTCAAATAATCTAAACGTCTGTAGCACTTTGCAAGAAGAGACAAAACTCCTTGGTTGAGCCTTGGGATTTCCTGGTGGTCTCCCATCCAGGCTCTACCAGATCCTTACAGGGTGCAAAAAGGCTCAAAGGTTTTCATAACTTTAAAAAAAAAGGGGGGGTTGCATTCAGGACAAAGTAAAACAACTATCTCTCAAGTTTGATTCCGCCTCCCACCCCAAGACTCCCACCCGCCTTCCATTCAGCAAATGCCGGTAAACTCCGCACCGCCCGGCTTTTTATACTCTCCGCCCCGCCCCTTTTCTTGCCAGGCTCCGCCCCGCTTCAAATCCGGCCTCTTCCATTATCGATCCTTGAAAGCGCAGGGGAGTCGGTCGGCTTTGTCAAGTCGGGGGTGGTGGAGGAAAGAAGGATTCCACGCACGCACACATATACATACATACCACGCGGCGTGAAGGGCAGAAGCACGTCTCTTTGTCCTACCGTGCGCCGCCTCAAAGGCCGGTCGAAAAGGGCTTTTTTTTTTCCTTCCCCCCCCTCTGAAGGAAGTTGGTACATTCCAGTCGAGGGAGGGAGGGAAAGGAAAGAGAAAAAAAAAAAAAAAGGAGGGACGGGCGCGCGAAGCCAGAAAGCGCTCGCTCGCTCGCGCGCGCTCGCCCCGGCGCGCAGGCGCAGGTGTCCCGAGAGGTGGTCTCGCGACCGCAAAGCCGCGGGGGGTCTCCCTCAGGGGAAGAGAGAGAGAAAAGGGAGCGCGCACGCGCGGAGAAAGAGCGCGCGCGCGCGAGAGAAGAGTCGCCTCAGCCCTTGTGAGGGGAGCGCGCCTGCCGGCCGCCTGAGGCGATAAAGAGAGAGAGAGAAAGGAGAGATGCCCGCCGTTCAGAAGACCGTGTCGGAGCTGCGGTCCAGGGCGGAGGGTGAGTGTGTGTGAGGCCGGCCACGGAGCGGGTTTGGAAGGAGCCCCGAGAATCCCTGATGTTGTGAGGTGATGTGAGGGAGAAAAGGCGCCTCAGCTGCCCCCTCAGCGCCGCTTCTCCTCCCCCAGTCAGTCAGTCAGGCGCTGAGGAGGCTCGCTTGGCCCTGAGGGGGAGGGGAGGGGGCTCCCCGGGGTGGGGGGGGTGGGGGGGTTGAACGCAGCCCCTTCTCTTTACCCGCAGCAGCCCCTGCGCTTTTGGCCCGGCCCTTTTTCTCCCCTTTCCGAGCATCCTCCAGCCTTCCTTCTGGCCGCAGGCAGCAGGGCTGGAGGGGACCCTGGAGGTCTTCTAGTCGAGCCCCATTCTCCCCCCGCCTCTCCTGCCCAAGGCAGGAGATCCAACACCATTCTAAACAAATGGCTGTCCAATCTCTTCGTTTTTTAAAAAAAAAAAACAACCCTGTAAAATATAGAATAAAGCTGGCAGGATCCCAGGGGCTGGAGGGGACCCTGGAGGTCGTCTAGTCTAGCCCCCCGCTCCTGCCCAAGTCCTCATAGCATCTCAGACAAATGGCTGTCCAATCTCTTCATTTAAAAAAAAAAAAACCCTATATCATATAGAATAGAGCTGGCAGGATCCCAGGGGTTGGAGGGGACCCTGGTGGTCGTCTAGTCTAGCCCCCTGCCCAAGGCAGGAGTCCTTATGCCACCCAGGACAAATGGCTGTCCAATCTCTTCATAAAAGCCTCCGTTGATGCAATTTAGTACTTGTTCACTCTGTGGTTCAGATGACTCCTCATTATAAGGCGGGAAGGGACCTTGGAGGTCTTCTAGTCTACCCCCCCCGCCCAAGTCCTCATAGCATCCCAGACAAATGGCTGTCCAATCTCTTCATTAAAAAAAACCCTATATAATATAATATAATAGAGCTGGCAGGATCCCAGGGCTGCAAGGGACCCTGGAGGTCGTCTAGTCTAACCCCCCTATCCAAGGCAGGAGACCTTGTATCATTCTGGGCAAATGGCTGTCCAGTCTCTTCATAAAACCCTCCATTGATGCAAGTTAGTACTTGTTCAGATGTCTCTTGATCCTAGGGTTGGAAGGGACCCTGGAGGTCTTCTAGTCAAGCCCCCTGCCCAAGGCAGGAGTCCTTATGCCATCCAGGACAAATGGCTGTCCAATCTCTTCATAAACGACTCCGTTGATGCAATTTAGTATCTGTTCACTCTGTGGTTCAGATGACTCCTGATTATAAGGCTGGAAGGGACCTTGGAGGTCTTCTAGTCCAACCCCTGCCCAAGGCAGGAGTCCTCATACCTTCCCAGACAAATAGTTGTCCAATCTCTTCTTGAAAACCTCCATAGATGGAGCAGCCACAACTCCAGGATGCAAAGCTGTTCCACTGATTGTTTTCACTGTCAGGAAATTCCTCCTTAGTCCTAGGTTGGATCTCCCTTTAATGAGCTTCTACCCATTGCTCAGGTCCTGTGGAGAATAAATTGATGCTCTCTTCCCTATGACAGCCCTTCAAGTATTGGAAGATGCTATTATTCTCTCCCTAAGCGTTCTCTTCAATAGCCTAGACATACCTTAGTTCCTTGACCCATTCATCATATGATTGAGCCTCCAGACCTTGAGCTATCTGCAAAGGTGGGCCAAAACACACCAAGGTGGCCGCTGTGCCCCCAGCAAAGAAGGGAGGTCTTATTCTGGCAAGGCTGTCATTTTGACCGTTTTGACCACCTCGGATGCCCATCTTCAGTTGTCTGGCTCCTATAAAACACTGTGAGTCACTAATGGGAAAATAACCCTCGTGTCTTGGTGTCTGCTTTTGACTATTCCATCTTTTGGTCCTTCTGTTACCTGAATTGGGTTTCTTTTCCCAAACAACCAACAGCTCTTTCCCGATAATTGAATAGTCATCTGTTTCATGTAAATGCCAGTAATCACTAATGTTTGATGGTGGTCTTAAGGGATGGCAGCCCCCTGCTGGGGTGAGGAAACTAAGCAGGTCAGGATTGGATAGTCCTGAATGGATCTGAAGGCTGTAGAAATGGAGCTTGATTGAAAAACCTTTACCTTTTTACTTTAATTTTGTGTGATATCTCTATGTTTGTGGCTTTTGCTGTTTGCTAGATGTTTTCTGGACTATTTTATGTTACAAGGAAACAGAATAAGATTATGATAGAGTGACATTGAGGTGAGATTTGGTCATCCTAGGCCTGTGAAATGCTGATAAATACCTCCAGATTCCTCAATATCTGGGAATGTTGAGGTATTAGGAAAGATCTTTACTTAAATAAAAGGAATGACAGAATAGCCTAAAACAGATTGAAGGGAATTATTGCTCTTAGAGAATGATACGTCGTTAATATTTGAAGCTGAGAGATTTTGGCTGCTGAAACCTTTGATAATTTATGAGATATACAGCATCTCAGTTTATAAGGTGTATCTCTCCTTGTTTTAGCCTTGTTCTTACCCCAGGTTGTATCTGAAGTTAAAGGAATCCATATGAGGAGTGTATTATAGGGAGGACCATCCTGTAGCAGAAGATGAATGGAGAACCCTGGCTGTACACAGTGAGATTACATCTCATGGTCTCATGTCGTATTGCTCAGTTTTCTCTGCAGCATGAGAGGGAATAAGGGAAAACAACCCATTCTGGACTGAATCCCTTAGATTTGTGATCAAATGAGCAGCTCCTATTAGCCTACCTCCAAACCTCGTCAACGATATAATGCAATTTCATTCCAATATGAGGACTACCGGGATTCAGATTTAGATGAGCAGAAAGCTGTTCCTCTAAGAACAATATTACACTGAATAATGGAACTCTCTTGCCATATGGGGGAAATTTCGTAAATATTTACAGTACCTATTGTGATCAAAAGTATTAGAGAATTTATTTTCTTTTAATAATCAAACATCATAATTTCAGTTAATATTGTATATTTAAAATGAAATTAGATGCCACCATGCATTTTAGATATAGATTGTACTTCACTTAATTAAAATGTTATTCTACTTTTGGAGGGTTTTTTTAATTAGATTTTGTTTTCAATTTTTGGAGCTGAGTAAGCAAAACTTAAAAATCCAAACCAATCTTTCTTAATGTAAATAAGAAATCAATGAACAGTTCAGTCCTGTTCAATTCCAGCATTCCACTTTGACAGTAGAAGTTCAATTTGTCAAAAATAGCACTATACTAATTTGTATGTCTGAAATACACAATCAAGAGTTCCTAACGTGAAGTTTATTTTTATAGCCAGAACATCTGCAAGTGAAGGTTGCTTTCTTTTTGTTCTGCTGATGCAAGAAAGAGAAAGTTCTGTATGTATCTGCTGTAATACAGCACTAAGCAAAACATCGTGATAAAAGCTTTTGTTAATGCTTTATTCCACTATAACAGTGATGGTTAATCTTTTTGCCGTCGCATCCAAAAGCAGGAGGACCATGGGAGGGTCGCGTGCACGCGTGCTCCACCCCCCATGCATGTGCGCATGACCTCCCCACACGATGGCATGGTGGAGCCTGGGGAGGCCCGTTTTTCGCCCTCTCCAGGCTCCAGAGGCTTTCTAGGAGCCTGGGGAGGGCAAAAACGGCCTCCCCCACCCCGGAGGCCAGAAACGGCCCATTTGCCAACTTCTGGTAGGACCGGAAAACCCGAAAATCAGCTGGCACTGGAGCTGAGCTTGGGCAACGCTCACCTGCCCACCAATATGGCTCCGTGTGCCATCTGTGGCACACGTGCCATAGGTTCGCCATCATGGCACTATAAATATTTCTGCTGTATCCCTTTTTCTGCATAGAAGAAATATTTCTTAGCATTAATCAGATAAACACCTACAATCATCATTACAGTATTAAAAGATGTGAATATGCTTACATAATTGTGTAAAAGTATATTAATATATGGCTGAAACATTAGATATATATCTATTTCTGATAATAAATCTAATTAGAACTAATATAAGTAGAGTGCGTTTATTAGACTTTGTAAACTAATATATAATTTAAATTTTTCAGCAGACAGAAAAATATTCTGTTTATTAGTTTTACTAATGGCCCTCCTACTAGTTATTAGCATTAGTACCTAATGTTTATTATATAAGTAGAGTTGAGTGTATTACTATAGAAAGAATGCATCTGAATAAATGGTTGTAAGTTTTTGGTTTCATTTTTGTGAACGCGATTGAATATAGCATTTTAAATAACATGCTTTCCTTTGTTTTACCAAATTAAAAAACTCTAAAATAAAGCTGTGAAATATAAAATGCACATACTCATCATTTATTTTTAGTTTTACAAAAATGCCATTTGGGCATGTTCTATTAATTTTCTTCTTGAGCAATGAGGCTAATAAACCTTGCTTCCATCTGTTCTTATCAATCATGTGAGCCCCGCCATTGAAAGGAATAGGATACAAAGATTACTCAGAAGGCAAATGGGATCAGAAGTTACTTGTAACTCAGGCAGATTTTCCTTTTCAGAAGGACAAGGCTGTATAGTCATGATGGCGAACCTAAGGCACACGTGCCACAGGTGGCACGCGCAGCCATATCGGTAGGCACGTGAGCTCAGCTCTGGCACGCATATGCACGCCGGCCAGCTGATTTTCAGGCCTTCTGGACACACCAGAAGTAGGGAAACAGGCTGTTTCCTGCCTCTGGAGGGCCTTGGGGGGGGCGTTTTTCTCTCTCCCCAGGCTCCAGAGCCTTTCTAGGAGTCTGGGGAGGGTGAAAATGGCCTTCTTCCCCCCCCCCCCCCCCCGGGAGGCCGAAATGGCCTGTTTACCAACTTCCGGTCCCACCAGGACGCGGCATAAACACAAACCAGTTGCCAAGCATCTGAATTTTGATCTTGTGGCCAGGCCAAGAGCCTTGATAGTACAGTGGTCTAAGCACCCTGTTATTAACACAGCTGCCTGCAATTTACTGCTGGTTCGAATCTCTCCAAGGCTCAAGGTTGACTCAGCCTTCCATCCTTTCTAAGGTAGGTGAAATGAGGACCCAGTTTGTGGGGGCAATAAGCTGACTTTGTATAAATATACAAAAGGATGAAGGCTATTGCTTAACGCATTGTAAGCCACCCTAAGTCTCCGGAGAAGGGCAGCATATAAATCAAATTAAAAAAAAAAACGGTCATAAGTTATTTTTTTCAGTGCCATTGTAACATGGAACAGTGACTAAATGAACTGTCGTAAATGGTGGACTACCTGTATCTAGGTTTCTTTTTCTTCAAATGCTATGAGATAGTGGGCCTTGGGAAATTCTAATTATTATCTGAAAGCCACATAAAGTTTCTTACAGTTCAGCTAAGTTTCAGCCACATGTTTTAGGAAGTAAAGTGATGGAAGCACAAATCAGATCATGTGAAAGTAATTTTGAAACATCCTTTTGCATGTTAGTGCAGGGATGAACAATTTTTATGAAAGAAGACGACACATGAGCAAAGCTTATAAGCAAAGGAACACGGACCTCTCCCTACATTCCCACGCATTTTCTCCACAGAAATGATTGTTCCCTTTCCATTTTGCATTTGTGTACAATCATTGTGGATGTGTTTAATGGTATCTGCAGTTTCCCTAATAAAAAGCAGTGATGCATGCTGAAGGAAATTTGAAGCTGGGAATGAGGTTAAAGCCTCTTCATTGTTCTTGATCAAGATTGCTGGTGAGAGGAACAGTCTGGTTCCTCTTTCCTCAGCAGTTCTAATTAGGATGCAGGGGGTGGAGATCTTTAACCTTGGTCTCTTCTGATAATCCCCATTAAAAAGCTGTTTTTTTAATGCCTTTTGTCCTTCAGGCCCTTCTGCTGCATAAGATACTTGAGTTTGTTTTCCAAATTGACACTTTAGGGAAGAAAAGGTAGCTTTTAATAAATAAATCCAGTGACTTGAATAATTACTTTTCAGTTTGAGTGCCTATCAGAAACTTTAGTTTTAAAATGACTAATCGTATAATATCTGCAAAGTGTTGTAGTTGAAAAAATCCTTATTGATTATCTTAGGTCAGTGGTCAGCAACCTTAAACACTCAAACAGCCACAAAGGTCCTAATCGGAAGCCCTCACCCCACCCCCACCCTGTTCAATTCTGGAGCCGACCGGAAGTCCGGTTCCCCCACCATAGAGTCTCCTCCTAGCGTGGCATCCTTTTTCCTCTACTAGTCCTAACCCTATCAATTGTGGGCTGACCTGAAAACATGCCCCTTGCCATAGAGTCTCCTCCTGGTATGCCCTGCTTCCCCCCCCCCCCCGAAGCTCTTCTCAAAATTGTGGTGCTGACTGACGATAGGGAGCCGCAGCAGAGGGATGAAAGAGCCACATGTGGTTCCAGAGTCGCAGGTTGCTGACCCCTGGCTTAGGTAATGGCATAGTACCAGCATGTACTATCTGTAGTATGATCTACTACTGGTTTGGAGGGAGGTAATGTTGAAATCAGCTATAAGGAGTCTTCAACTTACGACCACAATTGAACCCAAAATTTCTATTGCTAGGGGAGTCGTTTGCTAAGTGAGTTTTGCCACATTTTATGACCTTTCTTGCCACGGTTGTTAGCTGAATCATTGCAGTTGTTAAGTCAGTAACACAGTTGTTAAATGAATCTGACTTCCCCATTGACTTTGCTTGTCAGAAGGTCTCAAAAGGGGGTCACATGATCCCAGGGCCCTGCATCCATCATAAATACAGGCAAGTTGCCAAGTGTCAAGTGCCAGTTTTGATCATGTGACTACAGGGATGCTGCAATGGTCATAAGTGTGAAAAACAGTCTTAAGTCACTTTTGTCAGTAACTTGGAGCAGTCACTAAATGAATGGTTGTAAGTCAAGAACTACCTGTATTGTATGCAAATGTAAGGAACAATACTCTAAAAGCTAACTACTATAAATTTCAGCCCTGCTCTTGTTTATTCTACGACACATGCAAACTTATGTCTGTGGATAAATATGAGAACTTAAGATACTTTAATATTATTTTACATTCTTACAAATATTGTTCTTCTGCACATTAGCCCATAACATTATTTTTGATAACCAAATTGCAGTTGTACATACACTGTTGCAATATATTTAAATACATATTTTTATGGTAGAAGAGAATCATATGTTTTCATATTTTCCACATATTCTTTGAGAAGATTTCTACCAGTAGTTCATAGATTTATCAAATTGATAAGCATATTCAGATCTATACGTGAGTCTAATTTTGTCTGTTTCCTAATTAGCAAGAATTTAATCATTGATTTGTCTACAATGCATCATTCCATAATTTTTCCTCGTGATAGAATTTGCAATATCCAAGTTCTTTCAAAATCTAACGAATGCTAAGCTGTTACCATAAGACACTCTACTGTATCAACAATTACCGTATATGTTTTAATGATGCACTTGTAGGACAAAAGTATTTAATAATGCTAGCTGAGGAATCATTTCAATTTCCCAATGAAATTTCCCACTTTTTCTGAAAATCAGTTTCTTGACTGTAGGTTCACAATAGGTAAAATATATCTTGCCTTAGTTCTTCAACTCATCCTGTGAATGATTCATCATGATTGTTTCATTAATATATAGTCATCTTGCCTAGAACATTATATTGCGCTTGAATGATTTACTGTGACATTTCTTGTATTTGTGACAAAATAGATTTATAAGGTAATTTTTTTGTACTCTAAATTTCTCAATTTATCTCTCGTGTTTTATTAATGTACCACAAATCATCATCAAAATGTTTTTTTTTATAAATTACTGATCTCAAATCCATTCTGGTTCTTTTCTGCCTGCTTTAAGTTATATTTTTGAATTCAGTTAGAATCTTAGTACTGTTATTTTACTTTTCAAAACTATATCATTCCAACTAAGAAACAAGAATTCCTTTCGCAGTCAACAGGAAAAAAAGCCTCTTTTCTAATAGGATTCTCATCCCCGTAGAAGTTCTACAAGTTGAATGAGTCTAGTTTTTTCCAAGTTTGTGGCTCTTTAAATTTTTTTGCTTAAATCAGGATGCAGAATGTTGGTGATAGCAAAGAGCCTAAAAGGCTTACGTTGTATTTTAGGACATAGATTTTATTTCACATGTGTCATTTCAATTGCACTTTTAGTATCTATTATCAACTTCTTTAAAAAGGACTGTATTCTTTTACAGGTAGTTCTTGACTTATGATCACAATTGAGCCCAAAATTTCTGTTGCTAAGTGAGACAGTTAAGTGAGTTTTGCCCCCATTTTTCTTGCCACTGTTGTTAAGTGAATCACTGCAATTGTTAACTTAGTAACATTGTCGTTAAGAGAATTTGGCTTCCTCACTGACTTTGTGTATCATAAGGTTGTAAAAAGGAGATCATATGACCACGGGACACTGCAACCATAATAAATCCATGTCTGTTGCTTAGCATCTGAGTTTTGATCACGTGACCATGGGGATACTGCAATGATCATAAGTGTGAAAAATGGTCATAAGTTACTTTTTTCAGTGAGTTGTAAGTTGTACTTGTACTTAAAATATAGTGTTGTACTGATCTGTTATTTATCTCTACAACCTCAATTTGAACTTACGGCTTTTTAGGATCCCTTATTGAAGACTAAAAGGTTGGTATTGATAGTCCTTATAAGAGAGTTTTATGTAAATTACATTTCATCTCTCTCCCAGTTCTACATGCTGCTGAAAGTTGCTTTTATGTTTGGATCCTTTTACAAAACTGTAATTTTGAAAATTTCCCACTAATTCAGCTGCTTATCAATTATCTGACAGTAGCACAAACCCCCTTCTGCCACAAAGCTTCAGAGGAAGCATCATTTTCACAGCTATTATTCTACTACTTTAATTCAGATTTATTCTTTTTTTTTTTAACCATTTGGCAAGTATCTGTCCACAATGGAGTATAGTTAGCATGTAAGCATTTATTCAGGTCACTTGTAATCTCAGTATGCAGATATCTAATCTGCTTATTATACAAAATAATACATTTTTCCTGCTTCCTCTAACAAAATATTAAAACATACAAATTAACATGTAGGCCTAAACCAGCTTCAAAATTTTTCAGTTCCTCTTTTAATGTTTCAGATGTTTTAATCCTTCAGGTGACGCCTGAGTGAAACATTGCTAGCATATCAGATTAATATTTCTTCACTTTTCTGTTGACTGCTTAATTGGACTCAAACTCCTCCTTCTTTAAATGTTGAGCTAAGGGTTGCATAACTACAGGTAGTCCTCAACTTACAACCTCCACTGAGCCCAAAATTTATGTTGCTAAGTGAGACATTTGTTAAATGAACCTTTCTTGCTATAGTTAAGTGGGTCACTGCAGTTAAGTTAGTAACACGGTTGTTAGGTGAATCTGCCTTCCCAATTGACTTTGCTTATCAGATGGTCACAAAAGCAGATCACATGACTCCAGGACACTGCAACCGTCGTAAACAGGAGTCAATTGCCAAGCTTCTGAATTTTGATCACGTGACCACGGAGCTGCTGCAACAATCATAAGTCACCTTTTTCAGTGCCACTGTAACTTTCAACAGTCGCTAAATGAACTGTTGTATGTTGAGGACTTACCTGTACAATGGAGATATAGTAGGCCGAAGTCCTGGCCTGGTATTTGGAAGCTGGACAAAGCTCTATGAGACAAAACAAAGTTCAAGTTTAATCCTAACAAAACAGAATTCCGTTTTCCCAACAAAAAGCTGGTTTTTCTCTCTGCTCCATTTATAAGGACGCAGGGCTGTGATTCAAAGTGTTCTAGACTCAGGGCTACTATTATTTGGTAAAGAGGTAGTAGTGGGCATAACCTGGGAGGCCTTTACCCAACTTTGTACTCCAGCTGTAACTCTTTTCCAAAGCAGGAAAACCTGGTGATAGGACCTCAGAGTCTTATCACCATGACAATAGACTATTGCAAGGTGCTTTATATGGGTTTGCTTTTGGAGGTTTCTTGGAAACCACAGTTGTGTAATGTGCAACTGTCTGCAAGCTGACAGGCAAGAGCAGTTACAGTATACCCATATTCATAATCATATTACAGGTGCTATGCTTCCTTCCAGCAGGTTTCTTATTGCACGCAAAGTGACAGTTTTAACTTTTAAAGTGCTTAAGTGCTTTGCTTAAGTGCTTTCAGTTTAAAACGAGTATCGTTGATTCACAACAGATTAAATTAATGGCTCAGAGGCAGTGGTCTCTTTGGTGGTTTCCACCCTGTACAACAGTCTTCCTAGTATAGTAGCAGACATTACAACCTTAATAGGCAGAGTTGTCTAGAAAAGCTTGGCTGTGAAACAGTTGAGGATGTGGGGGAGAGAGAAGGTGTGTTTTGTGTTTGAACTAAATCAGCTAGAAGAGAGAAGTATTTTTTTCCACGAGAAGGAAGGGTTTAGGAGGAAGTAGAGAGGCAAGGATTGGACGTAGCGTAAAAAGAACCCATGATCGGTCAAGATTGAGATATTCTACAAGACTTTGGAAGAATGATGTTACCTAAAATTGGTTGCTGTCCGTAACTAAAATTATTGACACTTTATATTTAAATGTTTTTAGTTATCGACATTTATTTTTTATTTTAACTGTACATTATTGTAATTTTTTTTGCTTATACAACTGAAAATTTTTGGGAGTTGCAAGCTTCAACCATATAAAACTTTTAAGTAAGTCCCTGACCAGAGTATACTAAACTTGGAACAGGCTGCAACTATTGTAACATTAATAAGTAACATTTAAAGTACATGAAATTTAATTTCTCTGTCAAATCAAAATATTTAGTTTAAATGTTTTGAGCAGCTAGAAAAGGTACTTTAGCATGTCACTAACAGACCAGGGAAAGATAAAAAAATTAATCCTTAAATAGGAATTAAAAAAATTAATTTTATCAATACAAATGATAGAATAGTACCTACTATTGTTTTTGTGTTTCTCACTGCTTAAATTTAAAATGCTTTTTGTTTTCATTTAAATCATTGCAGAATTTAAATGTACATATTAGATTTTTAATATTTTGTAGGTTATGAGAAGACAGATGATGTTTCAGAGAAAACCTCATTAGCTGATCAAGAGGAAGTGAGAACTATATTCATCAATCAACCACAATTCTCTAAGTTCTGTAGCAATCATGTCAGGTATTTGTAACCAAAGTTTTGTACAATTATCTTACATACTCTCATTGAAAGCCAAAGCACCGTTCTGCCACTGCATCATTAGCTCTGACCTGTTGTGCATATGTGATATCACTAAGTGCACATTGAAAGAGTGGTGCTTGTGCTTCCTTTCACCCACAGGATGTCTCTGATTTGTTACAAGCTATGGTAGGGTCTTTGATGCTCTCTGAATTTGGCTGTTTTCTTGCAGACAAATAAGATCATCAGGCTAGAAGGGAAGGGGGTTTTCAGGGAGAAGGAGGAGGAAGATGTTATGTGTATTTAGACATACAATACTGCATTAACTGTTAAAATCTCTCTTAGTGTACTCTGACTACATATTTTATCTGTTTTTTATGTCTTTCCCTTAATTCCATGTATTTTTAATTCCTCTCTCTTAGCACTGCAAAATACAACATTATCACATTCCTGCCTAGGTTCCTCTATTCTCAGTTCAGGAGAGCTGCTAATGCCTTTTTTCTTTTCATTGCATTGCTTCAGGTAAGAATGTGTGTAAGTGCTCTGCTCCCTCCCTCCCACCCTTTATCCTCCAGTAACATTTAATTGTTAGAAGTCATAAAATTGTTTGTAATGTCCTCAGTGGCTGCAGGCTGTCATTATGCAATGTCTTAAATTCAGATAAAATCTTAGAAATTCTTAGGGAGTGAAATTTTAAACCAGGGCGAGGTTATTTTTTTCTTCTCAATATAGCTATACAGTTTTATTGTTTTAAAACTCTTTTTAATACTTTTAACTATAATGTATATTTTGAATTGTAAGCCACTCAGGGAGATTGACTGACATGGGCGGCCATGGAAATTGAACAAACAAAAAAATACATTGTCTAACTTTTCTTATGAAAAGATTCCTAAGAAGTGTTTTGGGCCCTGCAGAAGCAGAGGTACTTATTAGGGACTTAGCCTGATATTTACCAGGTTATGTGAAAAAATGCTTTAAGAGTTGCATTCAATTTATAATGAGTTGATTCCTTCACAGCATCATCTTTACTCAGACTCGCCCAAAAATCTGGGGGGGGGGAAGTCACCCCACTTTAATGATTAACAAAGAGGTATTGTACCCAAGTGAGGTCCAAAGCACTTTTGCCAAATCATTTTTGAAGAATGTAAGCAATATATCCCGAAACACGTATATTGTTGTACTAAACTTTAAACTGAAAGTTGCTTTACCAGTTCTTCCTGTCCCTGTGTAATGATCAGTATAATAAAGAGTGTTTATGATGTAAGCATTAGTTGTATAGGAAAGACCAACTCCTGTATTTTCTTATCTGTCATGTGATAATGAGTTTAACCCTCCTGACTGAACTTTATAATTGGGCATATATTTTGGCCTCCGTGTTTCTATAGAACATAATATAACAAGTAAAAAGACTAATAAATTCTCAGCTAGAAAGTTATTATGTGACTTTGATATTATGTCAGGCTTTGTTTGGTTCTAGTTCTACACTGTAATATTTATTGTATTAAAGGCTGTAAGGATAATGAGATTAAATAACACATTTTCACGTTACATATTTTTATTCTGGGATAAATAAAAATTCTGGGTAATTTTTTTAAAAAAACATGGGCCATTATTGGTATCAATATTTTATAGGGATTTATTGGCAGGCAAGTTTTTAAATCATTTAAGTTAAAATTCATTAAACTTCTCCTGAGTTCACAGTTTAGTCCAGATGGATCAGTAATGCCTAAAACTCTCAAATTACTATCAGTATTGGAATGTATTTCAAATTTCAAATCTTTATTGTCAGTGCACAACATATGTACAATGAGATTGGTTGAGCTCACTCAGTGCACCTCCCACAACACAGTGAAGACAGAAAATCCCTAACCCAACAAATCATATTAACAAAACACCCAGTCCTATTGCACCAGTGTGAACATGTTACTCATTGTGCTGGCCTTGCAGTCCATCATACTACATAGTTATGATGTTATTTCTCATTCAGGAGTCTGACAGCCCACGGATAAAAACTGTTCTTCAGCCTGTTTGTGCAGCTGGCTATGCTTCCATATCTCCTTCCCGTTGGTAGGAAGGTAAAGAAGTGGGGACCAGGGTGAGAATCATCCCTGAGAATTTTCCTCACTCTTCTAAGGCAACGAGCCTTAGAAGAGTTCATTTTTGGTGATTATAAATATAAAATATTTATTAAGAAATAGTTAATTGCAACTAGGGTAGATAATAGCTCATGGAAATAACCATTGTAATTATTAGTTACCTATTTGAGAAATTTTCCTCATTAGCGTTTAAGTGGATTCTGCTGTTATAACATTTTATTGAACATATTTTCATACAATTAATGTGACTAATATTAACATGCACTTTTCTTTTTATGCTTTAGCAAATTCCAGATGTGTCTCCAACAGGACGGTATACAACTTTGGTTCCTCTCTTATTTATTTTAGTTGTAGCAGCAGTCAAAGAAATAATAGAAGATATTGTAAGTAGCATAATGTTTCCTTCATAACTTTAAACTAATACTCATCTTCAAATAAGATACATGTTTAAATTTAAAGGGATGTAAACCAAGTATACTCATTTTGATTTTTTAATTAATTTTTATGATTTTTTAATTAATTTTTTAGCAGCTAAGCAAAAAAAATCCCTCACATTTTGTTATGGAGCATGCATTTCTGATTTTACACATGCTACGCATGTGATGATGATGTGCCCTTAGGTCAAAGAAATCTACAAACGACTGCTATAGATTTTCTCCATCTCCCAGGGGCCTAGCACTTCCTGTGCTTTTTATTAACTGAAGCATTTTCAATATTTTATGTATGATTGTTCAGTAGAGGGAGTCCTCAACTTACAGCGGACACCCCAAAAGCTACTAATGACCCAGTTTCAAAGATATTGCCGCTGCAGAACTTCTTTGGGCATTAAGAGGGACTGCAGAAATACTGCACGCAGCCCCTCTGTCCATTTCCCCCACCCCACCAGGTTCCTGCAGGCCTTGGGGTTTTGTTTCCCATTCAGCAGGACTTGGCCTCCTCCACAGTCCTCTCCAGGACCCAGCGACACCCCAACTCTCCTTTCTGTATTTTGCAGCTCCTGAGAGAGGTGCTGAGTCGATGTGAGGCTCAGTTTTTTTGCACAGAGTAACACAGCCTTGTGTTATTTTGCTATTCTCTCAATCCTTGGAAGCCTCTGTTTTTACGGCTGAGAGGCAGGCTGAGTCCAACAGGTCCTTGGGTGGACTGTGGAGCCTGATTTGCTTCCCTTGTTAAAACCAAACCTTTGCATATAGAATAGAACAGAACTGAACTGAACTGAACTGAACTGAACTGAACTGAACTGAACTCTTTATTAGCCAAGTGTGATTGGACACACAAGGAATTTGTCTTGGTGCATATGCTCTCAGTGTACATAAAAAAGAAAGATAAGTTCATCAAGAATCATAAGGTACAACAGTTAATTATAGTTATAGGGTACAAATAAGCAATCAGGAAACAATATCAATATAAATCGTAAGGATACAAGCAACAAAATTACAGTCATACAGTCATAAGTAGGAGGAGGTGGGTGATGGGAACGATGAGAAGATGAGAAGATTAATAGTAGTGCAAACTTAGTAACTAGTTTAACAGTGTTGAGGGAATTATTTGTTTAACAGAGGGATGGCGTTCGGGGAAAAACTGTTATGTCTAGTTGTTCTGGTGTGCAGTGCTCTTTAGTGTCATTTTGAGGGTAGTAGTTAAAACAGTTTATGTCCAGGATGCGAGGGGTCTGTAAATATTTTCACTATATTTTCACATTGTAAGATGCCAGACTGAGAATATTTTCCAAATGCATTGATTACAAGAAGTATATTGAATGTTATTAGTTCTGTACAAGCATTTCAGTGATCAGAACAAGACACTGCCTGTTCCAGAATTGTGTCCCAAACACAAAACACAATCTTTAGAAAATAATGGAATAAGCTGTTGCTATGTTGTTCTTTATCCAAATACCACAGTATTTGTCCATCTATATAGAGTTCCCGTTACTTGTCCCAGCTTCTGCCAACCTAGCAGTTCAAAAGCAGGTAAAAAATGCAAGTAGAAAATAGGGATCACCTTTGGTGGGAAGGGAACAGCATTCCGTGCGCCTTTGGCATTTAGTCATGCTGGCCACATGACCACGGAGACCACTTGGACAGCACTGGCTCTTCAGCTTTGAAATGGAGATGAGCACCGCCCCCTAGAGTCGGGAACAACTAGCACATATGTGCGAGGGGAACCTTTATCTTTATAGGCCATGAGGAGGATGTTTTAACAAAAATATTTTGAACAAATCCCATAGCAAATTACCAATGCTCTCTGCAGTCTGCCTGGACAATACAGTACTTTAAAAAAAAAAAAAACTTAAAAGTTATGCCTTGGTTTGCATGAAGTATAAATCACAAAAATATTACCAAATGTGGTATCTTGTGCATAGTTCTCTAACTTGATTTGTTATACATGTTGTGTCAACCTAGTCATAATACACTTGTAACATGTAACTTGCCTAATATTTAAAGTATTCCATAATAGTAATGTAAAAATCTATGTGGTTTGTTTCAGAAAAGACAGAAAGCTGATAATGCTGTGAATAAAAAGGAAGTACAAGGTAGGAAGTTTCATATATAACCATTTTTTTAACTGTTCAGTGAGTAAAAACAAAGTCATATGAAGTTTTCTGAATAAAGCTATTTTTTATAATTACTTTGTCATTTCATTTATTTATATGATTTATATGATCACCCATTACATAGCAGTGAATCTAGATGGTGTTCAAAGTATAAACAAGAAATTGTAAAATGTGAGATCGCAAGCATAGTTGTGGTTTCACTTAGTGACCATTTCTGTTGACTACTGAGTTGCCAGTCCCAATTGTGGTAGCTAAACACAAACTACCGTATTTTTCAGAGTATAAGACGCACATTAGTTTTTGGTGAGGAAAACAAGGGAAAAAAAAAATTCTGCCTCTGCCTGCCAACATCCATCGGTATTCATCTGGTTAACGTCCTAACAGCAAACAGCCTGTCAGCTTCGGATGTTATCGCAGCCTGATTCAGCACAAACAGCTGATCGGCAGTTGGATCGGCCTCCCAGAATACCGCCAATTAGCTGTTCCAGGCTGCAGGGATCGCCACAGCCCATTGCCGCCTCCATGCGTCATGTTTTTGGCCTCTGCGTGTCGCGTTTTCGGCCTACACACGCTCTGTTTTAGACCCGTTCCAGGCTGCCGGGATCACCACAGCACATTGCCGCCAATCGCCACCTCCATGCATTGAGTTTTTGGCTTCCGCATGCCGTGTTTTTTACCCCTGTGCGTCACATTTTTGGCCTGTTCCAGATGGGAATTGCTGCCGCCACCAATCCCCACCACCTGGAACCAGCCGAAAACGCGATGTATGGAAGCCAAAAATGGGGCGCGCAGAGGCTTAAAATGGCTGAAGGGTGGGGGCCGGCGGGTGGGCGGGGCTTTGGCAACATTCACTGTATAAAACGCACAGACATTTCCACCCACTTTTGGGGGGGGGTTCATCTTATACTCCGAAAAAGACTGTATGTACTTGAAAAAGAGAGCACTTTAGCCAAAAAGGTGGGGGAGAAAAGTAAACAAAAAGACTGACAAAATCTTGCACAAATGAATGGTTTTATTTTCAGAATTCTTTTGGTAACAAAATAAACTTTTTTAGAATAAATTTTTGTTCCCACATGGTTTCATTTTGTATTTTTTGGATAAAATGTTTCTGTATAATTGGATCTTGGAGCAAATGTTACATTAGTAGAAAAGCATTTTGATCATTGGTTTAATAGAACATTTGTGGTTTTATTGTTGCTTTCATGATGCAGTATTGAGAAATGGAGCCTGGGAGATTGTACACTGGGAAAAGGTATGTGGTTTCGTTATTGTAAAATTTAAATACGATTTAGATCCAAAGAATTGAACAGACAACAATGCTTGTTAAACATTGTTCTGAAGTATGTTTGTTGTCAAGTTATTTAATATGGTAGTGTTTATCTTTTTTCAGCGTTTTGCACTACCCACTATAAAAATGACAGATTATCAAAGCATCTTATATTCACTGATATAACCTACTACAGGTAGTCCTCGAATTACTGGAGTTTCATTTAGTGACTATTTGAAGTTACAACAGCACTGAGAAAAATGACTTATGACCGTTTTCACACGGTTGTTGCAGCATCCCTATGGTCACATGATCAAAATTCAGACCCTTGGCAATTGGTTCATATTTATGACCGCTGCAATGTCCTGGGGTCATGTGATCCCCATTTGCAAACTTTTGCCAAGCAAAGTCAATGGGGAAGCCAGTTTCACTTAACAACTACATTACTAACTTAACAACTGCAGTGATTCACTTAACAAGAAAGGTCATAAAATGGGGCAAAACTCACTTAACAACAGAAAGTCAAGGACCACTTGTATGTAACATAAGATATAGTATAAGCAGTTCTATCCCGAGAAGAGTAACTCTGGATCTAAATCTTTATATATGTTATAGTGAATTACATTGAATAAATGAAATATATTGAATATATTGTCATTAAAAGGATTGTTTTCTATTTTGTTGACTATATCTTTACTATACTGATTAAATTGTCATTAATTGTTTTATTGAAAGTTCTGATTTATTTTTATTGCCTACATAATAATTCAATGTGCATGTGATCTCTAAAGGGTTAATTTGTATGCTCTGATACGCATTTAGGCAAAAGAATAGTTTATTATTCCATGTCAATACTTCTCAAAGTTGCCATTTCCCTATCCTATTAATCCAGCCCTAGTTATTTTCACGCAGCATAATTAGCAAATATCCTGGATTCTCACAATACATTGAATCAAATGAGCTGAATCGAATCAAAATGCACGTGTATCTTTTCTGTTTAAACGTGTCAATATAACCATAGTGCTAACAGCATCATCATAAAGAATTAAAAAATATTACCTCTCTTGTTTAGCATAGAATAGTGCTCTAATTATTCTTATAAGTGCCTTCATTCGTTATGGATTGCTGTCTTTACTCAGTGGGAAAATGACCACTGGAGAACTGAAATATGAATTCATTTTAGATATTTTTAAGCCATGACAACTATAAATATATATTTGCCCACATAGAAGCTGGTTTCATTGAAATAAGTGGGGATTATTTCTAAGTAGAAATTATCCAAGTTACTCTAGTAATCAATTTTACATAGCTACAAGAGAGTGTCTCTTTCAGTATTTGACTTGACAGATTCTATACTGTACTTTATTAGTCAATAAAAACCTCCCAAATTGTTATATTTTTGTTATTACACAAGTGCTACAGAAGCCCATAGTAGTTTCATTAGTAAAATTTATGTATTGAAGTCAACTCATAAAGTTTTTAATTCTTGGAGGATTAGCTGTCAGACTGTGCAACATGATCTAAATAAGGCAAAGAGCTGACTGACGATAAAGACGTCTTTTGTATTCATACCAAGTCACAAAACAGATCACTCTCTTATTAGGAAATGGTGCTTTACCTTCTGTCGTAAAATGAAAATAGGAATGTGGTCATTCTGTTAAATGGGAGAAAAATAATACTTAGATGAGAATGCCTACCGTTTTTAAACCTCTTATATACTGTCACTTCCATTTTAAGTGGTGTACTACTTTTATTGCACAGTGCGTACTTAAATACAGCAAAGGAAAGGATTATTCTGCTAGTTTCAGACCATTAACCAATTCCCAGTTTTCTTTCAGGTAGATGTTGGAGATATAGTTTTAATAAAAGGCAAAGAATATATACCTGCTGACATTGTACTTCTCTCATCAAGGTAGAGATGTTCATCAATGCTTCCAGAATAGAGTCTGTTTTCTCTCTCCAACTTTGATTCCTAATTGCACCAAGGAAATAAAGAATAAACAGAAGTGTTTAGAACCGCTGAAATATTGAATACATTAATTATTGCTTAAGGAAGCCTACTTCGAACGAATAGTGCACTGGGCTTTCCAATGCATCTGATTATATTTTCTTTCATAGTTTCAAACTCAGAAGCTTTCCCTCCTGGTTTTATTTAATTTATCACCCAAGTATATCAATTGAAAATAAAATGTTAATTTGCAGCACAACATTGTCTTAACATTAAAGCATTACAAAATGTTACTGACATCTTCCTGAATATGTAGTGTTTTAAATTATTTTTTTAAAGCCTCAAGGCATGCTTTCAGATTTCAAAATACTAGATTTCATCCCAGTGAAATTTAATCTTGTTTATCTGTGTTTCCTTGGACAACTCAATATATGAAACATTTCCCCCCCAAATCTATTTGATTGGGTCATTATCTCCAAATATAAATATTTAAAGAGAGTCTTTTGCTACCCTTGCCTGAAGATTTTTACCATATGCAATTCTTGCTTTAATAGGCTTTTCCTTTCTCAATGGAAGCTCTATTTTGTTACTTTGGCTATTTGATTCCTACTCCATCTACTGTACATCATGCCTTCCTGGTAGATGTGCTGAATTTGAATTTCTAGAAATATCAGAATACCTCTCTAAGATAGTGAAACAGCCATGAATTCCAGTATTTATTAATTCTGTTAAAGGAATTCCTAGCATTTGAAAAGGAAATCAAGAGATTTCCCTCCATTCCTTTTTCAAATTGCTTTTATTATTTTGTTAAAGTTAAATAATACACTATTATGCTCTATTTCCTTTCTAATACCATGAATTTGTATTATTGTAAGAGATGACCAGGCTGAACCTGAGGGAGGGGTCAAACATGTCATCAGTCACGAGTCCCTCTGCACCCACAAGAGATCTAAGCCCAGTCCACTCATTTTTCTTGACCGCTAGTAGCTCAGATTCTTGTAGAGAGTTTAAGCTTGCAATAAATCTTTATACTTATTTGAAATGCCTGAATCTCCTGATTTCCCCGGCGCTTGACAATTACAATTGATGTCCACATCTTAGGGTTATTTTTGCTGTCTGTAAAAATATTTTACATTTTTCTGATCCAAATTAAATAGATTTTGAGGGGGGGGAAGGACTGTTCCTTAACACGCTTTATATAATAATTTCAACTTTCTGTCTTTTTTTTTTTAATCCGTTCGATTTCTCCTCTTTTATTTATTATTCTGTTATAATTATTATTTCAAAACTGGTAAAGGTTGCAGTGGGGGAAATTGTGAAGGTGACCAATGGGGAGCATCTCCCAGCTGATCTCATCAGTCTGTCCTCAAGGTTAGAATGAATCAGTTCTAGAATAAATGTGTTTCTGGGTCCTTCTATTAAACCGAGGCAGAAAAGGATTCTGCTGCGAACAGATTGCAGAATGTTTTACTATCTACAAACATTCATTCAAATGGAAGTACAAGGGAATGTTCAACTTTGTCTAAGCTAATAGCAATAGCACTTAGACTTATATACCGCTTTACAGTACTTTACAGCCCTATGTAATCTGTATGATTATTAAAGCCGAATGTGCAATTAAACACCCATGTACTTCAGCATAAATTCCGCCGAAATTAATCGGACATACTTATAAATCAAGAGGCTTAGTATTGCACTTAATACAAAAGTAGTTGATCTATCTCCAGATTTATTCTATAAAATAAACCAATGACTAAAATAAACTGCTTTGATGAAGTTATTATGTAGATGCTATCTAAAGTTTTAAACTCGACTCCCTTGAGGAAGATGGGCTGTCTAGAAACATGAAATATAAATCAATAAATCATAGATCATAAATCATACCACAGAGAACTTCATGTTCTCAATAATTTTACACAATTTCGGTGTTAACAAATGATACATTTTGAGAATTCTAGAGGACCCACAGCACAGACCTAAATGTTGCATGCTTTATATTGCATGCATTTGGATTTGTTGATGGATGAACAGCATGCTACCTCAATAAAAGTAGTTTTAAATACAAGATTCTATATTTGGATTGCATTTTGTTTGACATCATTAATTTTATTTGATTATAGAGATGAATGTCAAAGTATATTAATTTCTGTAATGAAACATATTTTCCTGATCTTTGATGTTCCACTCATTTATTTTCAATGTTCTTCAGAAAATATTCACTCAAATGTAAACCCAATTTGATAAATCGGGTTTATTTTAAATTATATGTACATAATTTGGTAGCTTTCCAGTGCAATCCTGTACATACATACATACAAACTATACTAGTTTGAATTGAGCAGACATACCCCTAGATAGATGTGTAAAGGATTGCAAACACAGTGTATATTTGTTAAATCATATGAAATATGTCCGGATTTAGATACGTTTCATATACTAAAACTGAAATAATTTGCATGCTAATTTGTAATCAGTCAATTACATTTTCAGAAAAACTGACCTTTAAAACATAAATGTAAAGTGAAGAAATTCTTGTTTAAATATAGACACGCTTTGCAACTTTATTAAATATTCAACATTTCCTAAATATATTTAGGGCATCAATGCAAGATCAACATTATATGTATTTTGAGAGATGTGGTATTTTCATACAATGCATTTAATTACAATGCAATTACAATGCAATGCAATCAATTACAATTCTGTTGACCATGATTTTTGTCATTTTTTTGCCAGTTATTTCCTGGCTAAAACAGATTTGCTTAATAACTGCCAAATTCACTTAACAACAGCCTTTACAAAAGTCACAAAATCAGGCACAGTCACTTTTTGGCCTGCTTTGTGATTGCAATGATTTATAATCGTAATTCTGCGCTCAATTACTATCATATGTCAAAGACTTTCTATATGTTGCATAATTGTTTATTTTGTGTTACTTTCTTTATAAAAAACTAGAGAAGTTACGTTATTCAAACCAATGTATTGCAAGCTTAGTTTCTTGTCAAACTATTTAGCTTGCTTTTTCTGTCTTAACAAACATCTGGAATCAGTGAATTTTTACTGATCATTAATGAAGTCAATATGAATCATTTTCTTTACATATTTTAAGGGTCATTTTCTGAAAATGTAAATTACTAGTTCATATTTTGTTTAAAGACAATAACATAAACTAAAGAACAATGTTGTATTTCAGTGAAAATAGATTCTGGACTGCTTAATTTATAAAATGGATCTTCTCTTTTCTATAAGTGAACCGCAAGCTATGTGCTACATTGAAACATCAAATTTAGATGGCGAAACTAATTTAAAAATACGACAGGTAAGAAGAACATTTTTTCCTCTCTGTTATCTTACTGTATATTGCTTCAAGATAATTCACAGTGCATAGTTCACATTACAAAGCAGAATCTTAAAGGGCAAAAAAAATGCATTAAGGGATAGGAACATTCATTTAAGTCCTCAAAAGATGTAGGCACTGATCCAAAGTGTATTGCATACCATTGATGTTAGTCTGTTATTTACATAAAGAAGAATCCGCATTTTAAGTAACCTGGTTTTACCTGTAAAATATTGATAATGTATATCCCTTCTATGTGTGCATTTTCAGAATGCAAGTATAAAAATTAATAACGCTTCAATTTTAGATTTGCAGTCTTCTCAATGCTTTCAGTTTTATTAGGTGTTTGACTTTATACTCAATTTTGTAAAAAATCTTACATGGGAAATTGGGCACTGCAGGTGAACAGGGAGGGAGGAAGAAAACCGAGAGGACAGTATCATACATAAAAAGATAAACATAATTTTTTATAATGAAAATGTATAATTAAAATATGAATACATTATCAGCTGATAAATAATTAGGGCTAGTGCAAATGTATATACCGTGTTTCCCTGAAAATAAGACCCTGTCTTATATTTTTTTGAACCCCGAAATAAGCGCTTGGCCTTATTTTTGGGGAGGTCTTATTATTTTGAGGTGCGTGGAGCAAGATGCGGCTCCTCTTGCTGTCTCATCTGATTTCCAGCTCTGCATTTAAATATTTTCGGGGAGGACTTATTTTCGGGGGGAGGCTTATTTTAGCACATGCGCTCAAAAGCCTGATTGGGCTTATTATCAGGGGATGTCTTATTTTTGGGGAAACGGTATATACATGGGTTGAAATGCGTGAATGCAGCTTAGGGCTGCAAGAAATATTTGAAATTTTGCTTTTGTCTTAAATTTGTCACGTCACCCGTGCATGGAATTGTGGCAACTATAAACAGTTATTAGCAACTAGCAAGTTTAATCCGTAATCATGCATTTTGTATTTGGTTTAGAGTGATACTTCTGAATCATTCCATTCTGCCTTTAACTTTATTATGAACCACTTAAAATCATAATTAAAAATACAGGCTTAATTATATAGATAAAATTCTGTGTCTCTGTGTTTCTAACTGACAATAATTTATATGAGGCACAGTTTATTGCTCCAAACAATATGACATCCTTTATCTATTTATCCTTAAATAAAAATGAATCAGTGTTCAATGCCTTGATAATTATATGAAATTGAGGGGAAAAAAAGAGCTTGTGAAACTGAAGTTAATTGCAGGATGAATTTGCTGATACACATCGTGGTATAATATGATTTACCGTTTCCGGTGAATGCAACTAATAAATTAATAAATAGATGTAAACACCCATATGTAGGAAATCATAAGCTTGTGTTACTTATTCTTAGTTTTTCATTATCGCATTATCAAAACTTTTGTTCGAACAGGGCTTACCACTGACAGCTGATATAAAGGACATTGACAACTTGGTGAGACTTTCAGGCAAAATTGAATGTGAGAGTCCTAATAGACATCTCTATGACTTTGTTGGAAATATTAGACTAGACAGCCACGGGTATGTAAACCTTTGAGTACAATTTCTTTCATAATATTTTTAAAATCTATAAAAAGTAGAATATTGATATTGGTGGAAAGAATATTTTCATTGCTGCATTTTAACAAAAAAAAATTATATGTGTCGGTTGTATTAATTTTAGTTGACTTTCGCTATTTAAAGTTCTGGTAATACCCGTCCCCTGCACCCATTTTATAAGTAAATATTAATTCAATGTGCTTATTCATCCTGCCATTTTTTTAAAAAAAAAAGTTTGGCCATTTTATTTCAGCATCATTGTTCAAACCTTAAAGTTTGGAGAAAGAAAGGGAATGAAACAGAACAGATTTAATCATGAAAACAACCAACCTTTGAGCTCACAAGTAATGATAATTATGCTTTGGCTTTTACTCTTCATTTTACACATTCACCTCCTAGACCTATTTCTAATCGTAACAACTTAAAATGAATGCCTCTCTTATCTGATTCCTTAACCCCACTACTCAGACCTCAACCAGTATTTTTCTGCAAGCATCCTAAAACACCCATTATGCCAGAGAATCAGAATCAAAATAGAACCAGAAGGGAAACTTCAACCGTCATAAATGTGAATCAGTTGTCAAGCATCCAAATGTAAATAACGTGACCCTGGAGATGCTGCAACAGTCAGAAGTGTGGAAAATGGTCATAAGTCACTTTTTTCAGCGCCGTTGTAACTTCAAACCATCACTAAGCGAACTGTTGTAAGTCGAGGACTGCTTGTGTCTCCTTCCCCAAAGGAGCTGATGCAAAACAAAAATAAATTTATGAAACAAATTGTGAAACAATTGGCACATTCAGTTAGAATGTTTCAAATGTCTTAAGTTCAGACCAAAGGAAACTTGAGACATTTTGAAACTTCCACTATTTATGGAAACTCAAAACAAGCCAGTTGCTTTCTTAATTTTCAAGCTTGGAAGCAAGATAGTCCTTGATAAACAAAACTAAGTAGTAACTATCATGCAACATAGGGAAAAATAGGCAGAGTGGATTATTGTAAGTATTTCGATAGCCTACTATAGAAGCAATACTTAAAAACATTTCTAAAGCCAAAACATTTCTAAAGCATAGCAGCAGAGAACTGAACCCAAAAATGAAGAAGTGGGAAATATATTCAGTTTTAACAATGCTCGTGAATCCACAGGAAAAATCCTCCATTAATTTGAGATCTCTTTCTATGCAGGGACGTCGTACTTGGCAATTATGCAACAAACAAACAAGCAAAAAAGCAGCACAATTGTGCATTTGTCAGCTCAAAAGCTCAACAAATGTAACAATGCATCTATTATTCACATGCACAACGCACACTTTTGTGTTTGGCTGTTTGCTGTCAAAGCTCAACATACAAAAGCATAATTTGCTGGAAAATCTCAGCAACTGTAACAACGGGAATATCTATAAATGGTCATGCACCATGCACATTTTTGTTAAGTGGCACTCTGTCCATAAAAGCACAACAGGAATTATCTATGGATGGCCATGGACAGTGTTTGCCCGCAATAGAAAACACAAAGCACACACCAAATACATAATCCGCAACATTTATGTTACAATCCATGAGCTTAATTTCCATCTAGAAGAATTTAATAGTAATAAACATAACCTGGAGGTACAAAACGGCCTAGACTCTGAGAAATTTAAGCTGACAATAAGCTGACTTTGTATAAATATACAAAAAGGATGAAGGCTATTGCTTAGCGCATTGTAAGCCGCCCTGAGTCTCCGGAGAAGGGCAGCATATAAATCAAATAAAATAAATAAATAAATAAATAAAAAATAAACATAACCTGGAGGTACAAAACGGCCTAGACTCTGAGAAATGTGGTTAATGCTGTATTCTCTATTCCCTTTAACTAGTTCCACTCAATACTAACTGAGGTTAAAATCTTTGTCTACAATCCAAGTCTCTGTGGCAAAAGGGTGTTTTGTTTGTTAATTGCAGGAGATTGGAGGACTATTTTGTGTTAGAAATGGTTTGCATATCTTGATTTCCCATTCGGTAGAAATGTACCTAAAACCCAGTATTAAGAAATGAGGCATGCTAAATTCAGCTGATTCTGGCATAGGTTCCAGACCATCCAGGGTCAAGTCTTAGATTGCAGAAGACTTCCTTTCAATGGATTCAGCAGCATTTTAACATCTGGATGGTTTCCGTTAACACGCAAAAGGAAGCTCATTGAAGGAAGAACTAAAGGGGAAACAACATTGTATATAAAGATTTACGATGCTTCCAGGACAAAAATGGTTAGCAAAAATGGTCTGATTTTATCAGCAGCACAAATATAAAAGAAGAGAGAAGTCAAGCCCTTTTGTAGATTAATCACTGACAGCAAATAAAGATGAAAAGCTAAACTGAAAAGCTTTTTCTACTACTGTTCCTAATGATACAAGAGGCCTTATTGATTCATATGTACTACCTCTGTCTTTTTCACTCTTACAAAAAAAAAATCCTTAATGAAGGAAAATAGTGGTGAGGCTTAATTGTGTGACCTGTATTAAATCAGGATGTTACTCAATTTTGGATGCAATGATCAGTTGTGATGATTGACAGGACTATAAAAATATTAGTAAAGGTAAAGGTTCCCCTCACACAGATGTGCTAGTCGTTCCCGATTCTAGGGGGCGGTGCTCATCTCCATTTCAAAGCCGAAGAGCCAGCGCTGTCTGAAGATGTCTCCGTGGTCATGTGGCCAGCATGACTCAATGCCAAAGGCGCACAGGACGCTGTTACCTTCCCACCAAAGGTGGTCCCTATTTTTCTACTTGCATTTTTTACGTGCTTTTGAACTGCTAGGTTGGCAGAAGCTGGGACAAGGAACGGGAGCTCACCCTGTTACACAGCGCTAGGAATTCGAACCGCTGAACTGCCAACCTTTCGATCGACAAGCTCAGCGTCTTAGCCAGTAAGCCACTGCATCCCTTAAAATATTAGTACAAAATAGCAATTTGGATGTGTACAATGCAAAGAGAAACATAACATACCCAATGACAGAATTAAAATTATGTTCTTATTAATTATTATTATTCTTGTTATTTCCATTAAAAAGTCTTAAAGTTGCATTTAATAAAAGTGCCTAAGAATTTCCCCAAAACCCCCAATCTGTTTCTATATTAATGTTTCTGAAGTAGTTATTTTGCAATCGATTCAATGTGACTTAATTTTTTCTGTCTTCTCTTTTAGGACTGTTCCACTGGGGCCTGACCAGATTCTTCTGCGTGGTGCTCAACTCAGAAATACACAGTGGGTTCATGGAATTGTTGTTTATACAGGACATGATACAAAACTTATGCAGGTTTGTCTCCTAACCAAGTATGTTGAAGGTCTTTGGACCTTCTGCTCTATGTTTATGCCATAATGGACAGGAGCAAAAGATCGCCTGATTGGATAATAAATTAGAAGCATGACTATACAGGTAGTCCTCAACTTATGGCCATTTCCCCCCACTTAACAATTGTTGCAGCAGCCCCAGCATCAAAATTCAGATGCTTGGCAACGGACTCACATTTATGCAATTGCAGTCTCCCAGATTGCAGATTCGCTTAACAACTGTGGCAGTAAAGGTCGTAAAATGGGGCAAAATTCATTTAACTGTCTCAGCAACAAAAATTTTGGACTCTAGTGTAGTCATAAGTTGAGGATTACCTGCATAAAAGAACACTTAACACCATGAACTTGCTATACAGATCAAAAAAAATAGTTGGCCATCATTATTATTGGGTAAATACGTTGGTATCATTTGACACATATCAAGGTTATATCCTTGGGTTTCTCAGTTCACTAGATAAACATATGACTCATAAATTAATAAATAAAAGTGCATTTATTTTACTGTCAAATTAAATCGGCAGTAATTTATTTATAGGACAACAGAATCCCATGATACATAAAAGACAATCAAGTTTCTTATCACATACACTTCAATCATTTGTTAATTTTTAAAATGCCACAACACTCTCATACAGCAATCTTCTGTAGATTCCTACAGAAATCTAATGCCAATCTTTTTGGCATTTATTTCAACAGTTGTTCCTATTCTTATTGGCACCTCCAATGGAATGTATCACCCAAGTTAAAACTGTGCCGTATTTTTCAAGCTGTTATAAAATAAGCTATATCATTCATTGACATGAATATTTAAGATGATTAATCCAAGCATGAAAATATCCGTAGACATTAAATAAAAACTAAAATAGCATATGAATGTCATATTTATTATTATTATTTATTATTATTATTTATTAGATTTCTATACCGCCCTACTCCCGAAGGACTCAGGGCGGTGCACAGCCAAACAATAAAAACACATACAATACAAAATTTAAAATTTATTTACTTGTGGACCCTCCTTTTCTTCCACAGAACTCAACAAGCCCACCTCTTAAACTGTCTAACGTGGAAAGGATTACAAATATACAAATTCTGTTTTTGTTCTGCATTCTTATTGCCATGTCTCTGGTTTGTTCCATTGGTGCAGCTATATGGAATCAAAAGCACGAAGGCAAAGACTGGTACATCAACCTAACCTGTAAGCCCTTAAAACAAGTGTGTTTTTCCTGCCATAATGATACCTATATCTTACTTTACGTCTACAAAGTAAAATAAGTGCATCATATATCCTTGTATTTATACCTGTTTAAAACAGAATTATGGTTAATATTGACTAAAGGTTTTAAATGATTTTTTTTATAGATGGTACCCTCAAGAATTGTGTGTATACACTTGCAAAACCATATACAAATTCACCGGAAGACATATTTGTCCGGGTTCAAATTAGAAATTGTGTGAAACCCTGTATAGTAATTGCATTTCATGCATTATTTCAAAGAGGCTAAATGACTTAAATAGCATTAGCACACAGTATTGTGGATTTATAGTTTTCTGTCTGCACTGTCTTCTTAGCAGAGATCCAGTTTAACTGCTATTTTCCAATTTGTTTTTTGACATCTCTATTCAGATTCCTTTCCAAGGCAAATGATCAGATTCAAGAGCAGGTTTCATAGGAACCAGGGTATTAGGAGAGCTTTATATATAGTTTTTAAAATAAATTTAATTAAATAAATTTCTAGAATTATTGTACTTAATGTAATAACTCATGCATGATTTCTCTTTGTTCTCCCTGTTTTAACAGATGGTGGAGCTAATAATTTTGGACTCAATTTCCTGACATTTATCATCCTCTTCAATAATCTAATTCCAATCAGCCTGTTAGTTACACTGGAAGTTGTTAAATTTATTCAAGCATATTTTATAAATTGGGTAAATATAATAATTATTGTGCTATTTGCAGACCTTTTAATAATTCATTTCAAGAATAGAATATATGCTGTTTGAAAATATTTGATAATACAGGCTATTTGTTAAAATAGTGCAGATTAAATTGCAGGGTAAAATATCACAAAATATATTCTTACATGATTGCAGGCTTTAAGTGGTATAGATTAATGAAATCCTGTACAACTAAACCTTTTAAGCTATGACCTTGCAAAAACATGTTTACTCTTAATACAAACTACAAAGACAGATAATGAATAGTCTAATGCAGCAGTGAAATCCTCCCCAGTTCTATCCGGCTCGCCGAACCGGTAGCACTGGCGGCGGGAGGCTCCGCCCACCTGCCGGGACGTCATTACATCCTGGTTATTTTACCATCTGTGCATGCGCAGAAGAGGCGCATGCATAGCGCACCCCGTTCCTGAACCGGTAGCGGAAGTAAGTGGATTTCTCCGCTGGTCTAATGCATATTCTCAATGGAGGAAGTCTATCTCCTAGCCCTATGACTGTCTTTATATCAAAAGTATCCTCCTCCTATCCTCAATATTCACACATGGAATGCAATTTTGGTAAATGTTTAGTTAATAACAAGTTCATACATACCTACAGGTTCTTGCTTAATGTTTTGCTCAAAACAGATTGCAGTGGAGTGTGTGCACAAGTTAATACCCTTTTCAGCTTTTTTATTATTATTATTTTATTAGGATATTGACATGCATTATGAACTTACAGACACTGCTGCCATGGCACGTACGTCCAATCTTAACGAAGAACTTGGCCAGGTATTTTGGGGGGTTTTTGGGAGGGGGCGGTTCTGTTGTTTTATTAATGTGTAATTTCTTAATTTAAATTCACACAACTACCTCCTCTAACTGTCATTTATCTGATAAACTTGGTAGAATGTAAATATTCTCTATCTTGTGTTTAAATGGATTATGTTTACATTTATCCCCCAAATATGCCAGTGTAGAATTCCTGGCTCAGGAATTCTGGGAGTTGAAGTCCACAAATCATAAAGGGGCCATAGTTGCCCACCCCGGCCTAAGGATTATTCTCCAGAACAAGCCAGAGTCTAATGAGACTCATTTATATCAATAACCTAATTCAACCACTATTCTGAACAGCAGAGCATTTATAAAGAGTCCTACAGATGTGGCAAGGGAAAAAAAATGAGCCTGGGGTGCTATTTTTAACAACGTCTCATTACAGGAACCGTTGACAAGATACCATAAATATTGTAACTCAGTAAGCAACACTTACAATTAGTTTTTCATCTTTGTATTTCTTAAACTTCAGTAAAATATTATGAAAGAAACAAAAAGAGAAAGAGTTCCCGGAGATACATCAGCTTTAGGGACACTTCCCAAAAAAGAGGATGCTATTTACTTAACAGCTGCTACTAGGTTTAATCCCATCCATGTAGACAGAACATAAATCTTCAAGTGATCCTTCTTGAGATCCCAGTACTCCTAATTGGTGAAGTTGAAAATGGTGCTAAATTCTAAGCTGACCGTTTACGGATTTGTTATCTAAACCATCCAATACTGGAAAGCTTTTGTATGATTTTTTTGGCTAGCGTTTTCAGTATGTTGAATAATTTAAAAAATCACATTACTATGACAAGGTTATCATATTAATATATGCTCAATGAAACATATTAATGAACATTTACCTTTTTTTTTTAAAAGGTCAAATACATCTTTTCAGACAAAACAGGTACCTTGACGTGCAACGTTATGCATTTTAAGAAGTGTACTATAGCAGGAATATCTTATGGGTGAGTTCTTTTCTTAGGTCATTGCTTGGTTTTATCTACCTTGCTAGCTTTTTTAAAAAAAATAAATAGAGTTGGACATTTCCAATGTCATTAAAATATTTTTGGAGATCTCTTCAGGATCTTTTAAGTTAAAAACAAAAATGTCTCAAAAACAATCAGAAGCCTCTGATGCATAACTATTTCAGGGCCTGCCTTTTATAAGTCAGCTTCATCTTTTTAGCCATGAAGTTCAAATGATCGAACTGGACATTTTACATGGATGTTATTTCATTTAAACTTCAGCAACCTCTATGGTGCTCTTTCCTGGGAGCCGCTGATTGTCAGATTGTTAATTATTAAAAATAAAGATACTAAAGGCTAAAATACTAAAATACTAATACAGATAGTTCTCGACTTACAATAGTTTCTTTAGTAACCGTTCGAAGTTACAACGGCGCTGAAAAAAAGTGACTTCTGACTATTTTTCACACTTATGACCGTTGTAGCATTCCCCATGGTCATGTGATTTATATTTGGATGTTTGACCACTGCTTATTTATGACGGGTTGCAAGTGCCCTGGGGTCACGTGATCACCTTTTGCAACTTTCTGGTGAGCAAAATCAACGGGGAAGCTTGATTCACTTAACAACCGTGTTACTAAGTTAACAACGGCAGCGATTCACTTTAACAAATGCGGCAAGAAAAGTCGCAAGATGGGGCATAACTCACTTAACAAACTTCTCAATTTAGCAATGTAAATTTTGGGCTCAATTGTGGTTGTAAGTCGAGGATGACCTGTACTAAAATTCTTCGGGATACGGAAGTTAAAAGACAGTGCAAAGAATTTGCTCTATTCAAAGTCCCATCTATAAGAACACGTGCACACTTGGGTTTATTGGATTTTCAAAACATATGATAGAAATTGGAACCTAAAATTTCAGTGTCTCAGACTGTGAAGCATGGGATCCTTCTCTGGGCTCCTGCTTCTTCTTCACTTACATCGGGCTGTGCCTTGTCCTCATGTTTAAAACCTCTTCCATCCCCACCTTCCCTTTCTTCGCTGGCTGGGGAATTCTGGGAGTTGAAGTCCACAAGCTTTGAAGTGGCCAAGATTGGACACTCTTGGTCTGGAATTGCCAGAATTACAGGCTTGAGTTACGTAAGGCAGGCTGTGCACTCCAGGCCCCTAATAAAGTAGGATTCCAAATAACATAGATCACTTTTAAAAACCTATAGCTTCAATTACATGAATGGGTCACTAGATCATTTGTGATTTTTTTTTTTTGGCCTTAATTTCTCTCTGATGAGCTTCAAGCCTTTCTTTCTCAGCTTTCTTAGCTATTTCTCTATGTTGTTCTGCCCTTCTTTACATTCCATGCAGCCATTCTCCTGAATCGGATGATTTTGGCTGTACCTCCGACGAGTGGTAAGCACTAATTTTTGCTGCTATTTCCTTTCTGCTCGCAATGATCTATAACTATTATTAACATACTGACACTGAGCATATATAGAGAAAGTGATTTTGAAACGGTACCTTCAAATAAACATTTCATCTGTTGAGAAATGGGATTCGACTCCTCAGTTGAAAAGATAATGCATCCGTTTATTTTTAGACTGATTAAGCTTTACTGAACATTACTTCACTCAAATATAAATAACCTGGTTTTGAAATGTTCACATTAGAATTATTAGAGTATTACAGTACAGTTTTACAGCATTATCAAAAATATCCATATACGTTCATCAAAACTCAATGTCTAAGAAACCATTATTTGTTATCAGAGGCTAACTTTTGATTTTTAATCCATGGGTGAAAGATCTGGTTTTGATGTGATTTGTATGGGTAAATTAACTAATATTCATCTCATTCTATATATTTATCATCATTTTGTTGAACCCAGTTAAATATGTTGTACTACTTAATCAAACTATAAGTATGTGGGTGGATAATTAAACTGTGAGATGCCTTCTTAAATACAAATTAAATACAAATCTTGTGTAACCATTACTTCAAAAAAGATGTAAACAGAATCTACATGATTTATACTTAATGAATCTCTTTTTTTTATCATAAATATATGTAGTAATTATTTCATTTCTTTCATTTTTATTTTTAGCCAGAGTCCACAAGCAAGGGAAGAAAAAACATTTAGCGACTCATCATTACTGGAAAATTTGCAAAACAAACATGTAAGATGCAGAAATATGCTGATACAAAATAAATAATAACTTCAAAACTAACATAAAATAGGAGGAGGACCAGGTATTACGTATATTTGCCAGTTACTTACAAAGTAATAAAGGCAGGATAAAACCCTAATAAAATAAATACAGAATAACAGAGTTGGAAACGACCTTGGAGGTCTTCTAGTCCAACCCCCTGCTTAGGCAGGAAACCCTACACCACTTCAGACAAATGGTTATCAATGTCTTTCCTTACAAACTTCCAGTGTTGGAGCATTTACAACTTCTGGAGGCAACTTGTTCCACTGGTTAATTGTCCTCACTGTTAGGAAGCTTCTCCTTAATTCCAGGTTGCTTCTCTCCTTGATTAGTTTCCATCCGTTGTTTCTTGTCCTGCCTTCAGGCACTTTGGATTCTCTCTTCTTTTTGGCAACTTTTCAGATATTGGAATACTGTTATCATGTCAACCCCTAGTCTTTCTCTTCCTTAAACTAGACATACCCTGTTCTCGCAATCATTCATCGTATAATTCTAGCTTCCAGACTCTTTTATCATCTTTGTTGCTCTTCTCTGCACTCTTTTCTAGAGTCTCAACCTTTTGTTGTTGTTGTTGTTGTTGTTGTTGTTGTATCATGGTGACCAAAACTGAAAAAATCCTGATTATCAGAAGAGTTAACAATATTTATTTCCTCTTAAGGGCTTAACCATCTGTGAGATTTTAAAATGACAAACCTCATAGAAAATAAGGCAGAGACCATGAACAAGTAAAAAGCAGATTTATTATATATAGAGAGAGAACATCTTACAGCTCCAAATACATGGTTTAAATACATTTTCAAGCAATCAGCAAAACAATTAAAACGCCCCCACTTATTGTTTTTTGGACGTTGCATAACATTTTGGCTTTCTCAGCCACATTTGTCTCGATTTAGAATTCCCCCTTGGAGGGGCATTTCCCTCCTAAAAATAACCTTTCAATATGTCCTTAACTAAAACAATTAATTGGAACGGTATCTCCCTTCCTTCTTTCTTTTAATTTAGCTTGGGTCAGCCTGACCCAACTCAGAATGTACTAACTTAAGTTTATGGCGTTATTTCTTCAGAAAAGGCATCATACTTCCCCTTTCTAAGTGCCTTACGCTGCCAAATAGCTTAGAGTTAATTTAAGTCATGAGAAGCATAAATATAGAGTCATTTAGGCTATCTTCTTTACAGGAATAATTCTATTTCTCACATCATCACAGGGTGGAGTTTTGATTTGCATAAAAATAGGTCTGCAATCAAGAAAGGGAATGGAGCATTGCTCACGGTCCTGACTCATAACCTTTTTTTCTATCACTACCCCTTTCCTTCAATAAGCAACTGGTGGTGGTGGTTTTTTTAAACAAAATGCTTATCTTTTTTCTTTGTCTCTTTCGTTTCCCCTACCATTTTGTTTCTGCTAGGTGAATGAATGTTTTTTTTTAAAAAAAACAACAATGTTTTTATTTCTATAGCTATTTTTGCACCTGTTTGTCTGTACATTCAGTTTTTAATTCTAGAAAAAAAGAACAGTTCATTCTGCTGTTTTCTGTTTTTCAGCCAACGGCACCTATAATTTGTGAGTTTTTGACAATGATGGCAATTTGTCACACAGCTGTCCCAGAAAGAGAGGATGACAGAATAGTTTATCAAGCGGCATCTCCAGGTAAGGCTTACGCGGCAGCCGTAATCGCTTTCAACTATGTAAAGTTTGAAGTGCGTTACGTTCAATTATGTACTTAAAGATCTATTCACATCGAACGGATGGATTAGCCTGGAGTTTATTGTAAAGAGAATGCATTGCTAACTGTAGGCTGAACATTACCCTGAGAATAATGTGGGCCTTTAAAAGACATTTTGGCTTACCACACACAAAGTCACGCCTATAATAAGCTTTGTAGGATTTCTTCATGCAATGTAATGTGAAGAGAATGAATTAGTACCGGTTTAGTTGAACAGTGTATGCCCATAATTTATACCACCGATCATCAGAATAACAGACTGCTCTGGACAGAAGATCCTGATCTTCAAAAGTCCATGTGAAAGTCTGTGGTTATACAGTAGTGGCCAAAATAGTGGAAAGCTTTTGGGAAAAGTGTATTTTCTAAAACTAGCTAATAACACCACTTTTTTGGGGCGGAGTAATACCATAAAATTATATATCAATGGAAAGATAATTTAATCAAGAATGTCATGCAATAACTTTTATGAAGGATTTGCTATTAGAATTGCAGTTACAGTATAAAGAAGAAAAGTGGAACATGTAGAAAAACCGAGATATACAAAAATTATCACTGTAGAAAAAACCGAGATATACAAAAATTATCCCCATGTCAGTTAATACTTAGTTGGGTAACCTTTAGCATGAATGACGGCCTTACAACGTCTTCCCATGGAGTGAACCAAGTCTTTTAGTTCTGCAGCTGTTCTCATGTGAAACCAAGATTGAATGATGGCTTCTATTAACTGGGTTTTATTGCTGGGTCGCTTTTGACTAACAAGTTTCTTTAGTCAACTCCATAGATTTTCCATTGGGTTAAGGTCTGGGCTATTCCCAGGCCATTCCAGCAGTGGAAAAGGATTATCTTGAAACTCCAAAAAAAAAAAAAAACAAGTGGTGTTATTAGCCATCAAACCTCCAAAATACACTTTTCCCAAAAGGTTTCCACAATTTTGGCCACTACTGTATCTATGTTTGCATTCCTTGGAGGTTAGAGATAGGGAAGTAGCCACCACGCTTACCTTTATATGTCTTTGCCACTCCCTTCCCAATTTCCATTCATGGTAATTTCCTCAGCAGAAATTTATTTTACATACACCAGTGGTAGAAAACTTGTGGAAATGGAAGTGGGCAAACAAGCTCCATTAGTGAATCACAGGTAGTCCTTGTTTGCCCCTAGTTTGTTCAGTGATTGTTCGAAGTTACATCAGCACCGAAAAAAGGGACTTATGTCTGTTTTTCACACTTACGACCATTGCAGCATCCCCATGGTCATGTGATCAAAATTCAGACAATTTGGCAACTGACTCACGACGGTCGCAGTATCCCGGGGTCATATGATCACGTTTTACGACCTTCTGGCCAGCAACGTCAATGGGAGAAGCCAAATTCGTTTAACCACCGTGTTACTAACTTAACAACTGCAGCAATTCACTTAACAACAGTGGCAAGAAAGGTCGCAAATGGGGCAAAACTCACTGAACAAATGTTTCACTTAGCAGCATAAATTTTGGGCTCAATTGTGGTCATAAATCGAGGACTACCTGCACATTACCGACTGATTGATTGATCAGTCACTGCTCTGGTTAGTAGTGGGTTTCTCGGCCCAATTTAGAGTGCTGGTTATTACTATAATCTCCTTTATGGGCTGTGACCAGAGACGATCTTATCGAAAATCAAATTCCTGTTGTTATATAAGCTACTTACATGTCGCCTTGTCCCGCAAGATGAGTCGCATATAAATTTAATAAATAGTCTAGCCTATAACCCTGGGATGTCTGGTGGTCTGCCATACAGTGAGATCAACTAAGGTTGGCCAGGTTCTGCCATTTGATAGGATATCATTTAAAAAAAAAAGGCTATATAGGAAAAGGTTGAATCTTTTTTTTAGCTACGCGTTTTAACAACACAAACATAAAAATATATAGGGACATAGCGATGCTTCCAAAGAGTTCTTGTACCGCTTCTCGAAACCAATTAATTGACTGATATTTTTGAAAAGAAAAAAAAAAGCTGCAATAACAATAACAGAAGAAAACGGAAGAAGCGGAATTTCACAATTCTATTTCATTTCCCCCCCCTCCCCCCCATCAAATTATATGAACCAAGAAAAGCTATTATATGATAGAAGTCTTGTTTGGAAGCATTCTTGAATTATGAAATCTTTTTACTTGGGAGTGGGGGAAATGTAGCGGAAATTATATATGAATGAAATGAAATTGCATGTGAATAAAATGAAGATGAAAAATCTGATTTCTGATGAACAAAACAGTAAACATATTGTATTTAGTTTATTGTTCTTATCGATTTGCCAGTGAAATAATAGTGGATGTTTTGTTACAGATGAAGGAGCGTTAGTCAGAGCAGCTAAGCAACTCCATTTTGTTTTTACTGGAAGAACGCCAGACTCTGTCATTATAGAATCTGTAAGTAGATTAAATTAGTAAACTGTCAAGGATATTATTTTCTCAATTTAAAAAAAAAAATGAGAAATTAGAAATGCCTTTGAAGTTTTAAAGTGTTGCTTTTTTTTTCTCCCCCCCCCCCCCCCAGCTGGGTCAAGAAGAAAGATACGAATTGCTAAACGTGTTAGAATTTACAAGGTAAATTACATAGGCCTTTTTAATGCCTTTTGTTTTCTCAGCCCCTTAAAAATTTTAACTGTTTTTCAATTCTTCCAGTTCTAGAAAAAGAATGTCTGTAATTGTGCGCACGCCATCCGGTAAATTAAGACTCTACTGCAAAGGAGCTGTAAGTTGTCACTCCGTTTTGTTTTGTTTTGTTTTTTTACAAACGTAAATTTCTGAAACTTGATTGTCAGTGATATTTTCTCAAGGAAGATTGTAAGGAATAAACAGAGGGTGATTTATTTAGTCATGCCACTTTCTTCTACTCTTTTTTTTTTTTCCCTATACCAACATTTTGTAACGGCACCACTCTGTCCATCGGGTGAAAGATGGTAGGTCTCAAACTTCATTTCCCAGAAACCATTGGGATTTACACCCGCTAGTACTTTCTCTACAACCACATATACACCAAGGGGCACCTGACTTCTATCCTATCTTCTAAACCCGGTGTGTAAATAAAAACCCAACCCCTTTTCTCCGGGCCCTTAGATGGATTCAGAATTTTTTTTTTTAATTTATTTATATGCCGCCCTTCTCCGGAGACTCAGGGCAGCTTACAATGCGTTAAGCAATAGCCTTCATACTATTGTATATATTTATACAAAGTCAGCTTATTGCCCCCACAATCTGGGTCCTCATTTCACCTACCTTAGAAAGGATGGAAGGCTGAGTCAATCTTGAGCCTGGTGAGATTTGAACTTGCAGTAATTGCAGGCAGCTGATGTTAATAACAGTGCTTTAGTCTGCTGCGCCACCAGGGCTCCCTTGATAATTGATAATGTGGCAGGCTCTTCAGTCTAATAATTGTCAGGTGGACCCCAAACTTGGAAGAGATCCCATTGCTCTTTTTCCCCCGTCACTTACTGTCTTATTTCTGGGTTTCTATAGTTGTCTTCACCAAATCTGTGCAATTCTTATCCTATGGCTGAGATTAGGTCTTCCATGCTCCTGTTGTTCTGTCTGTTTCCCAGTCCTTTTATTACGTTAATGTCCTGTTTTTCAGCCTCTATTCTTAGAACCATTTTATTATTATTATTTCTATTTTGTGTTCCGCCGTGTCTGTGCACTTCCTATTTATTTTTATCCTCTCCCTCGTGTCTGTCTCACTGCTTCCTTTCTCTTCTGCACTTACACATTCTCGGCTGAAGCCAATGGAGGGAACTCTTCTGCCTCTTGTTGGCTTCTTTTTAAGCTGAGAAAAGTGTGTAGTTGTGTCTTTCTTTTCAGTTTTCAAGTGGAGGGGGAAATGCCTCCTTTCTGATGAAGAGAGGGGAACACCTCTTCAAAGTCTGGTTTTATCCTACTGTGATTTCAGTTTTATGCCTATCTTGTTTGTTTGTTTGTTTGTTTGTTTGTTTAACACAAAGTGTCCAACCTTGGCAACTTTTAGAATTCTGGGAGTTGAAGTCCACAAGTCTTAAAATTCTTGCCAAGGTTGGACACTCCTGGTTTAACACATCCTTGGATGCCAGTTCTTGGGTACAATGCTGAGGAATCCCCCATAATTTAGGAGACGATAACCTGACCACCCTTGGACTGCAAGGCGATCCAACCGGTCAGTCCCAGAGGAGATCAACCCTGACTGCTCTTTAGAAGGCCAGATCCTGAAGAGGAAACTCAGATACTTTGGCCACCTGATGGACTCACTGGAGAAGAGCCTAATGCTGGGAACGATGGAGGGCAAAAGAAGAAGGGGAGGACAGAGAACGAGGTGGCTGGATGGAGTCACTGAAGCAGTCGGCGTGAGCTTAAATGGACTCCAGAAGATGGTAGAGGACAGGAAGGCCTGGAGGAACATTGTCCATGGGGTCGTGATGGGTCGGACGCGACTTCGCAACTAACAATAACAACAACCTGACCACCAGAAGATTCCAGTTTTTTTCTGTTTCTCTGGCCTCATTTTTCTTTTGGATAAGATGGATAAGATGCTCAGGTACCTAACTGCATCTTCTCCGCACACAGACCTCCACACTTGAAACACAATTGCCTTGTGTGTGGTGCACAAATCTACCAATGGAGAAACAGATAGGGGAAGGAGGGAGCACAAGCATTGGCCATCACCCCTGGGGGGTTTTTTCCCCCCGTTCCTTGCGTAAATAAAATCAAATTTTACTCAAAAGAAAAGAAATGGGGGGGGGAATCAAACATAAAAGTCTTAGTTACTTAAAACACAAAAATACTCAAAGTTAAAAGGGAAAGCAACAACTGGTAAATTGTTTTTTTAAAAGAAGACTACACACAACTTAAAACTAATGGAAAGTGTGGGGTGTAATATTCCACTCACACCACCAGATGGTGTTGCTGCATTACATGACATCCTTTTGAGTACCAGCATTCAACTCAACATTTTATAGAACTCTAATTTCTGAAAGAAAAAAGCTGATTTAAAGCCTAAAGCTTCAATTCATGGTCCAAAATACATCATTCAGAATTCTGCGCTGTACCATCATCATCAATACAGAACCAAAAATATGGGAGACAGTTTTATATGTTTAATTATTGGACGTAAATTTTATTTATTTGATACACACTGCCGCATTCGGGTAAACAACTCTTAAAAATAATAGTGATTTAACGCACGTTTATACATTCAGTTCATAGTTCTCAATCCAGTAAAAATTGTAAACAGTTGTTCCATACAGTATTATTTTCAATCAGTTTTTGCATTAATATAAAAATACAAAGGGTTTTTTGTTTTGTTTTTGGTACATAGTGGTGATTTTTTTAAAAAAAACCTTGCCTTACGCTGATTTTTTTATGGAAAATGGGATATGCATTTTTAATTAGATAATAATTAACTAATACTACACATTAAATAGAGTTTTTGTTACAGAGAATCATTTTCTGGCCTAGTTTTGTGTTTACATTTTTTTTAATGCTCAACAAAAAAAAATTGATCTGTTAATTATTACTATAGGACACGGTAATTTATGATCGTCTGGCTGAAAATTCAAGATACAAAGAAATTACCTTGAAACATTTAGAGCTGTTTGCTACAGAAGGTGAGTACAGTATTACTGTTTAATTATAACAGCACAGTAATAAATGAGTCTTAGTAATAATATAAATAGATAATGATTGACGATTACTTTAAAAACTTACTTCTGTTTTTTCAGCTAGTACAGTGCAGATTAGAAGTTCTTTTTCAAGCCCCAATAAACGCTGCCTTTTGTTTATTTTCTTTATATTTGATTAACTCTAATTTGTCAACAAGTGATTGAAAAGCATCACATATAACCTGTGATGTTGCCTCTTTGAAAATGTCAGTTTGAAACTCATTTAGAAAAGAGAAAGAACTTTTATGAAGAAACACCAATCCTTTGGCCAGGTTGAAGTATATGAAAACGTATTTTATTGCACCTGAAACATGGATTTTTACCCTTTTCCTAAGAAAGATGGTAACTTCCTTGGGTGAACAAATTAGTAGCAGCCAGTTGCCTGCAGATCAGCTGGTTCTCATGTCTATGAAGAGAACAGCCTATAGGTCCTAGGTGTCCAACCTTGACAATTTTTGTGGAATTGTAGGTTTGAGGACCCTCTGTTTTGCTGTGGCTGAGATTACAGAAAGTGATTATCATGAGTGGCTGAACATGTATCAAAAAGCTACAACATCTATTCAAAACAGAGCCCTAAAACTTGAAGAGAGTTATGAACTAATTGAAAAAGTAAGTGGTCCGTGTTGCTTAACTTTATGCAATGAATTTTACTGAGATTTGTGTTAATTGTATGTAGATTTTATTATAAATTAATATTGTAGCTTAGCCCTTAATTAAATATGTATTTTTAAAAGGGGGGCTTATGTCATATTTTCAGTCTTCTCGATCGAAAGATCTCTAATAGCTTAAAAGTACTTGACAAGAAGCTTCCAAACATGATTAAAAAAGGAAGTTTGAGAATTTAAATTGTCATTTAAAAGGCACCAACCATCGTTGCAAGCAAGATGGTTGTCTCTCATTGCTCAATATCCAGCAGAGAAGACCATCTTGTATCATTGTCACAAGGAGCAATTGTTTGGAGCTCATTTCAATTTTTCCTTACGAGATTTTATTTTTCTTGGAAGAAAAAAGACTTTCTTAAGAAGGAAAAGATGGAATAGCCACCTGACTATACTACTAGGAATCTTCTGTTAGCAAGTGCCTTAGTTTAAGGTGTCCTAAATCTAAATTATATTTCTTCCTTGCTTTAAAAAGAGGAAGTTAATTCTCTCATGTGTTTTTTCTGAAGAATCTCCAATTACTTGGAGCTACAGCCATAGAAGATAAGCTACAAGACGAAGTGCCTGAAACCATCGAAACACTCATGAAAGCAGATATCAAAATTTGGATTCTTACTGGAGACAAGCAAGAGACAGCTATTAACATTGGTAATACGTTAAATTGAGTTGGTAAACTTACATGTATGTATCTTCTTTTTGTGCCATATCTGTCATCGGATATTGGCGATCCTGTTTTTATCAAGAGCCGCACGAAAAATACTGCTGAGTTTTGTCCAAACCAGTCCCTTTAGATTTTGTATGCATATATTTAATTGAAAAAAATACGTATTTTCTTTGGGAATTATTCAGGATTTCCTTTGATTATGTTTTTCTGATAACTAGAGGAAAGGAAGAATTGACTATATGAATACAATTTTGGGTTAGTGAAGAAATTGGTTATGTCCCGGTATTCACAAACTCCAGCAATCACAGAATGAAAGATTGTAACAACTAATAAATAATAATTAAGAGAAATCAATTATTTATTAAATATATCCATTGGATGTATTATATTAATCATCGGTATTGGATATCATTGCTAAATATTGATTATGATTACAGTTATAAACATATATCACTGAGAATAATACCCACATACATACTGTACTTTAATCAAAAGACTTCTAATTAAGCAACTGTTGACAGCTTCTACCAAGTGATCCTTATGAAGTGCCATAACATTCCCTAGAAAAGTTTTAGCAAGTTTCTAGCTTTTGCCTGAAATATTCTGATAGCAGAATGGCATATTTCTGTTCAATAACTCAAGGTCAAATGGATGTCATATAAAGAATATTGGCATTTTCATTAGCATGAGAAATTTTTGTAAATCCTTTAGAATTTTCCCTAATCCTGCAATTCTGTGACCTACAAATGCGATCTGAACTTCATCTAACTCTAATTAATATGGAAAGAGATTATGGTTAAAGAATACACAAAAAAAGTGCATTGAAGAGGGTTCTTTATACAATCGTATTTATTTATGGTCCCAGAAACAATATATTACTCTTGACTCTTATCTCATTGACTTCAGCTTCTGACTCAACTTCCCCTCTTAAAAGAGAATATCCTGTAGTTTACCATATTTTTTTTTCAAATAAAGATAGTAAATGTTGGCTGAATATGTTCTATAAAAGCAAAACACAGTATGTTATTTTGGGTGTTCTTTGTTTACCTGAAATCAAATAGAATTCTCAACTTTCTAGTATTCTCTTTAAATATATATATTCTCTCAAGTGGCCTTGAATTTCCCACCAAACCTCCATATAGTAATTTAACGCCAGTTATTTTATCCAGGCCACAATATTCTTGCATTTAATGTCTCAGGAATCATGCTTATATCTTTATGTATCTGTAATTACAACTTTTAAAAATCCTAACACAATAGCGTACTTTTTTTTTCTCTCTAATAGGACATTCCTGTAAACTCTTGAAAAAGAACATGGGGCTGATTGTTATAAATGAAGGCTCCCTTGATGTAAGTATAGTCTAAATTTGTATCACAGTGTATGTACTGGGTATAGACTAGTTTAAAAAAATAGATATGGATTAATTATTTATGTTCTGATTAATAGGAAGCATATAACCTCTCGGCATTTTTCTTTTTTGATCTAATATTTTTCTGAAAGTTATGGTTTAGAAAATGTTGATATGAAGCTAGGGTGGGGCTAAATTTTGTCATAAAGGAAAAAAATCACAAAAATCATTCCTGCAGGACATCCTATTTAAAAACGGAGCTTCGTGCAAGCCACCATTTCTTTTTAAAAACAGAAATCTTGCATTTAAGAGGTAAAACTCCCCTCCCAGTTGCACAGATGGACATGCTGACTCTTTCTCATTCTCTCATGCACACACAGACGTGCGCCTGCAGACTTAGAAAATCTCATAACTCTTGAGACTTGCTAATCTCTTAGAGAGTGCGTCCTTCTCCAGTCTCCACTATATGCAGAGAAAGAATACTTTAGCCTAACAGTAAACAAATAGGTTGAAGAACATCACAGAAGATGGACGATAACATGATGTTAGTTAAACAAAGCAGGCTGTACACCTCTTCTGATCTCAAGATATAGAAAACATGCAGTGAAAAAAATATTTTTTAAACCCTAGCCTTTGTTCGGCCCTGTTTTCAGTACATGTTCTATACCTCTGTTTGGTTATTTAAAAAGAAAACTTGGAAGATTTGTAATGATGGGAACTTTCTTGGCTGCAGAAATATTGTTCATCTATATCAACCTACACTTCTTACGAGCTATGAAACTGAAATGATATTAGGTCAGTCTCGTTGCATCAAGAGAGTTTTCCCCGTCGCTCGAAACATGATTGCATTTTACTGGAATGGCTCAATTTGAAGAGAGATCAAGATACATTCTCAACAAATCCTATGATAGGCATTAGAACAGATACTGAAGTTCTTGAGAAGGAAATTAGTGGTTGCCTTGAATTTAGAAGGCAGGAAAGAGGATAACGACAGTTGATCACTAGCAAACAGTACTGGACTGTATGTAATTATGATTGACAGATTTTCCTAATAGAGATAATCCCAAATTGTTTATTCCTAGCACTGATAAAAAAAAGGCTTCAGCTGCAGTAGTCTTGTTTCTTTTTGGAGGAAAATGCAACGTTATGTGTCTTGCAAGTTTGCTTTATTAAAGTTTACCAGGAAAAAAAAAAGAGGTGGATTAACAACTAACCTCATCTAGTTAAATAGATTTAATCCCCTAGCAAAGCCTCTCAATCGGTTTTAAATTATCCACTAAAAGACACAACCGGGTTGCAGAGTTTCATTGACAAAAATAACAGAGTTTATTTCTGAGGAAGCAAATCTAGATAGAATTCTAGCATACGGCTGTATTACATTTATGCATAGTGTATAAAAAGCGATTAAAGGATTCACATTTTCCAACAAATACAGTAAATGACATTGATATAGCCTGAACCCAATTAAATAGGAACCTGGTTGTGCAAGCATGTATCAAGATTCATATAAGAAGGATCACCATTCATATTTGCCAGGTGAAAACCCTTTTTCTTCCCCCAGACATGTTTAATTGTGAGCTAAGCCAGCTTTTATTTTGTGGAAGTTCTATTTTTCCTGTTTTTAATCAGTTCTGATTTCAATCCCTGCTGCTGTTGAATTTTGTACCCTTTTTTTCTTTTTAGAGTAATTTTAATTGTGTTTTTAACTCCCTTGATAATTATGTTAATAAAGTTGCACAGAAGAAAATAAACATCTTAATGGGAGAAGAACCCTAGGAACAACACACAGAGGCAATGCGTATGCTTATTGTTGTGGTATTTTACAGGCAACAAGAGAGACCTTAACCCATCACTGCAGCACCCTGGGTGAGGCATTGAGGAAGGAAAATGATTTTGCACTAATCATTGACGGCAAAACATTAAAATACGCTTTGACGTTTGGTGTCAGGCAGTATTTCTTGGATTTGGCTCTGTCCTGCAAAGCTGTCATTTGTTGCAGGTAAATCTTTCTCTCTTTTTTTTTTTTTCTTTGCTCATACAATTTTGGGCAGCATTCCTCCAAACTATTTTTGGTTCCAGTTGAATTTAAAGTAAAGCTGTCAATGCTTATGAGAACCACGTAATGTCTATTTATTTATTTAGGGAATTTATATTGCCGCCTATTTGCACGTGGCGACTCAAGGCGGCTTACAGAATATAAAACCTCATATAAAAACAATAAAACTAAGAAAAGAAGAGTCATATAATAAATTATAATAATAAAATAACCCCCCGCCCCGGCAATAGCGCCTCACATGAGCCATTTAATGGACTCCATCCCGCTCTGGGTTCCCCAGGCCTTCTGGCAGAACCAGGTCTTCAGCGCCTTCCGGAAGAGTGCTAGAGTGGGGGCCATTCTAATCTCTGGGGGAATGATGTTCCAGAGAGAGGGGGCCACCACAGAGAAGGTCCTTCTTCTGGGTCCCACCAGGTATGTCTCCCTAGGGGGCAGGATCCACAACATTCCCTACCTCCCAGCTCTGATGGGTCGGGTAGACGTGACCGGCAAGACACGGTCCCTCAGATAACCTGGTCCCAAGCCACGAAGGGCTTTAAAGGTGACAACCAGCTATGCTAGTGTTAGGCTGCTATCTCTAAAACAAAAACTTTTACTTTACTTTTACTTTTATTAGACTTCTATACCGCCCTTCTCCCGAAGGACTCAGGGCGGTGTACAGCCATATTAAAACACATAAAATTTACAAAATTTAAAAACCATTAAAATGAAATATACAAAAATTTGGCCCACAAATTAAAAAACTTACAAAAAGTATTTTAATTAGTATTAGCATTGATTTTTGTTCAGTATGTACATAGCTGGCATAGAGCCACAGTCCTTCACCTTCTCCATCTGGATTGAGACCCTTATACAGGTGGTCCTTGACCTACTAACTTTTGTTTAGTGACAATTTGAAATTACAACAGTAATCTGTTTCCTGATGACCATTATTTAAGTTTAATAACAATATTGTTTTTTCCTTTTTTTTTTTTTCTAGAGTTTCGCCTCTGCAGAAATCTGATATTGTAGAAATGGTTAAAAAACAGGTAAAGGTAGTGACCTTGGCCATTGGGGATGGAGCGAATGACGTCAGCATGATACAAACCGCACACGTAGGCGTAGGCATTAGTGGAAACGAAGGCCTCCAAGCCGCTAATTCTTCAGATTATTCAATAGCTCAGGTAGGATCTTCCACTGGTTTAGAGTATTAAATCATTGTCAATATGGGATTGTAAGCATTAAAGGCATGTCTTTTTTTCTTTGTTTGTAGTTCAAGTACTTGAAGAACTTACTTCTGGTCCATGGTGCCTGGAATTACAGTAGAGTTGCTAAATGCATTTTGTATTGCTTCTACAAGAATATTGTCCTTTATATTATTGAGGTAAGAATGGGCTTACATCGGGGGAGGGGAACACACTTCTCAATTTCCCCCCCCCCCCAAATCTTAACTGAATGGTATGGTTTTATTCATTTCAAACATTCCTTCCTATTTTGATTTATGAAACACAATGCAAAGAGAAATTGGCCTCCTTTAGGTTTGGTGGCTGCATGATATGCATTAATTTGAATTAAAGCAAAGCCAGGGAATAAAATATAATCATAAAGATGTTTTATTTGTTATTTCAGCAAGAATTATTAAGAAACATGCATCCTAAAATATTTAATCTCTTAAAACCTCTTTATGTTACTGAATTTTAGGATGTATGCTTCTCATTTGTTTCAATGACTTAAAACAAATTGCCATTATACGTTGATAAATTACATCCAGTCCTATTTTCTGGATTGCTGAGAGATGTACATTCTTAAATTTTGTTCAGCAACTTTTGAATTCCCCTAATTCTAGGACCAAGAATTACGACATCCTGAAGATAACAAATATTAACTGAAAATATGAAATCAACATATTTTCAGTCATCCCTGGAATCTTCTTTTTCAGTAGCTACCTCTCCATTTCTAGAAATTTCTCCCTTTTATGATTTTTATCTCACTTCTAATATCACAGTTAAGGATACGTTATTAGCTAAATCACAGTTAAGGATACGTTATTGGCTAAAACATTTTGCAGTGGCATATATTTAGCCATCTTTCCCTGAAAGCTTTTACTAGGAAACACATTGCTTAAATACATTGGTATTTTTTGCCTAAATACATCGGTATTTTTTGCCTAAATACATCGGTATTTTTTGTGGCTCCAGAGTTAACAAAACTGCCCGCAAAATTTCTTTGCTTGGATTTTATGTTCTGTTTTGCCAACTAAAATTAATCAGTGGGTGACTGAAACGTTAGACAATCTTAGTTTAATTAAGCAACAGAACATTAGTAGCTTAGTAACTATTATTGTCTCATCTGAGAATTCTAACTTTTTAGCGCATTTTGCTTCTGAGATGGAAGACGTTGAAAGTCCCTGAAAGGTTTCGAACGTATCTCGAAATGATCTGCCAATCACTTAACCTACATTCAACTTTTGCAGCTCATGCAGCGGTTAATAGCTTATGTCAACACTGAATGAATAAATGAATGGACAGAATATGCATGTCTGTAGCAAGGACAACTGCCTGTCCTGAACCTCATTTCATTGTTCAAGCGTGAGAGCAAGTAACTGACTGAGGATCTTAGACTCCCTGTTACAATGCCTGAAGCCTAGGAAAATCTGTGTGGCTGTTTTTTTTTCTGCCCCAACTCCCTCTTTTTTCCCTCTTGGAATTTTGTAAAACATCTTGACCAATATTTAGCTCAAATAAGTGGTGTCTAGCTACACTTTATATTTCCATTAAATTGCAAAATTCTACTACAAATCAAAGCTAGAGTAAAAAATTTAAATTGCCTGAAATGCTGAACATATAATAATTGCTTATATTTCAGGATTCGTGTACACATAGCATATATTTCGTGTTTTGCTTAAATGTTTTATATCTGGTGAGGTATGTTTATCGACTATGAGTTCTTTTGTTAAGTCCCTGATAAAAAGTTAAGTGAGTAGACGTGTTGTTTTTTTAGTGTTTTGCTGCTGTGGCTAACATTAACAGCCATAATGTATAAATCTAGCAGCTGGGACAGGTTTGTATGCATTTGATTAAAATAAAATCAATGCTTCCTGATATCTATTAAATTCTAACAATTTTCTTTATGTTAATTACTACATGAGAGAGGTTGCTTTCAGGCTTTCCTCTCCTTTCCTTCTAATTATTAGATATCAGTTAATGATCTGTTTAGAATTCAGCTGTTGAAACCAAACTCTATAATTTATATTTCAAATGTCAGCTCAGTATTATTTTGTTGTGTCTACAGAATCCCTGTTAACGCTTTTTAAAAAATCCAGAAAATACAGCCTTGTAAAAACATTGCCTTATGCACTGTAATGTTTCATAGTTATCAAAACATTAATCATAGGCAGCTATTTAATTTACATAGAAATTTTGCAAATATTCAGATAGTTGATGAGTATTTTCAGCATTCTATTGTGTACCTTCAGGTATGAAAAACCTGTAACAATCTCAATGAGAAATGCATTAAATTCATGTAATATTGTTTTGGGATTCTTTTTAGCAATTAGTAATTAGAATTAATCTGTTGATTGAACATCTATAAGGATGGGAATGTACTCTTAAGAAACAAAGGAATTAGGTGCTCTGTTACCTAATAAAAGTTAAATAGATATTGTCTTCATTATTAACTTTTCTGTGACTGAAAGTTTATGTTATTGCTGTTTTGAACATATTTGGTTAGCAAATATTAGTGATTCCAATCCTTCAAGTTGGAAGAACAGTTGGGAAAAAATGTTCATTATAAATGATTTAATCAAGAAGATATAATTCAAATTATATAAAATATTCAGGTGGAATCATGCCCAGAGATAATGTGGAACCAAAATAATCTATGTAAAACATTGTCTGAGAGACAGTTATCATGAAGGGTGTGACCTTAATCAGAATTGATTGAAAGCAATTTTTTAAAAAAATACAGACTGAAGACTCTTCACATGTTTATTATCTTTTCTGCCATTAAAATTTTCCCCATTTTTAAAAGATTATTGATTCAAGAAAAGATGCCCTTGAATCCATAAAACTGATATTATGTTTAAAACTCTCTTCTTCAGATATGGTTTGCATTTGTTAATGGATTTTCTGGACAGATACTGTTTGAAAGATGGTGCATAGGACTTTATAATGTGGTAAGTTTTTATAATTAGTTTCTTTGACAATGCTAATAGTTAAAATATATTTGAATGTTCATTACAAGTTTTTGTTATTATATTTGGTTTGTGCATTAGATGTTTACGGCTATGCCTCCATTGACGCTTGGAATATTTGAGAGATCCTGCCACAAAGTAAATATGCTAAAATACCCTGAATTATACAAGACATCCCAAAACGCTCTGGATTTCAATTCAAAGGTAGTTGGAAATAATTTGTAATTATTGCATGTACACCTGTTTGATTCTATTTTACGACAACGTGCTTAAAATCATTTACATATAAGTTTGATGATGATGGTCCCCTATATCTCAGTAAGCTTCCAGTAACAATAAAATCCAGTCCTGTCTATCTTCTGTTTTTTTTTTTTTTTTTTTGAGCTAGCTAGTTTTCCAGAGAAAAGCTGTTCATGAATATGCATAAAATTTTCAGAGGAGGATTTAATGCGGTAAAAAAGTAGCGGAAAGGACCTTCAACAAACAAATAAATCATTCATGTGCATGGAAGAGTTTCTTGTTTATGCTTGTTGGTTGAGACTCTTTTGGCGCTCACGCCAACAGTGAAATTTTCATATTACGAGTAAATAAATAATAATAAATAACGTTCAAATTATTTATCCTGGTTCTTTAAAAACTTTTTAAAAGCCAGTATGGATAATAGATGCACGATTTCCAAATACTGATGTACTAGTTAAGAGTCTTTTGGATAACTATAATCTGAATCTGAGAGTGTATATTTTGCCAATTAAATTAAGTATGATTGATTGTATCATAATACACTCAACAAAGTGAAATCTCAGGTGCTGGTGCTTTAGCTGATGTTGGCCTTTGTTCACATTGTTATTATATTGTTTTTCTGTACATAATTCTCTTCATTAGGTATAAGTAAACCTAAAACAAATACATATAGAAAGAACACTTAAATATGAACTAGTGTTGGTAATTTTATTAACACCAATTTAATTAACATCAAATTCATTAACAGAATAATTATACAGGTCATGTTTTAAATTAATGTGGCTTATGTACCGCTTATTTATAGCACTTTAAAACTAATTAGCTCAGATTTTATGAGTTTCTTAAATGCTTCCTACATTTTTTTCCTTTATATTCCTCTTTTGTTAAACAAATTACAGTATAAATAATTGTGTAGGCCTGATAGATCAAAAAGAATTTCAACAATTTACTAACATAGGCTTTCTACCACAATTTTCACATTATCTTTTGTGAATACATATAATTATTTTTGAAAAAGTTCAGTGAATGCAGATGAAGTTATTCTATTTGTAGTGTCCTGTTTAGTTTTGTTTTGCACAATTATGAATGTGGTCAAATCCCATGGACCACTCAGTTGTAAATGTTTTAATTATATTTTTTATTTTAGAAACTGATCTAACTTTTTATTGTTTTTAATTCTTAACAGGTTTTACAATTTCAAATGGTCTGTAAAGACAGATATTTTTGGTTTGATATGTGGAAGATTTAGAATTTTCATTGCCCTAAACGATGGTGCACAGATTCATTGCAATCAAAAGGGTCAGAGTTCAGGGATCATGAAGAGAGGTTAAAGGATTAACGTGGGACAATGAGTATTCACCATAAAAATGAAAAAGCGGTCTTAATTTTCTTGCCCCCCATCTCAGCTTTTTCTCAAATAATATTCTTTTGTCAATGACACAGCAAGGAGAGACAAAGGTTAATGAGTAACACAAAAGTTCAAATATGCAAAGTATTGTGGCATAAATTGGATTGTACAACCTTAGCCAGTTAGATAATATTACAAAGATGTTACAGGCAGGGTAGAAAATTTTTTGAGGCAGAGAACATAATTCTGTTGTTTGAACAATTTCAAGCGATTAATACGTTTCTCTTTAGCACAATAAAGATTGTGATTTGTAAAAGCATGTCAGGCGTTACTACAAAACTTTCCTTTTATAGAAATAGTGAAAGGGGTTTCTTGACTTGACTCTGTCCATACATAAATACATAAAAACACATAGACTTTTTGTACATGTTTGATATAACTGTCTTATAATCTTTATTTGTAACATGTTAATCAGGAAAATGGTATAAATAAAAAATGCTTCATGTGCGTAATTAAACTGCATATATATGTGTGTGTGTGTGTGTGTGTGTGTGTGTGTGTTTTTATATATTATGTATTTAATATATGTGTATAAAAAGTTAAAATTTATAGAGTTACTTTTACCACAATGACGGTCATTAATGTTTGTTTTCGCTTAGGTTTTCTGGATCCATTGTTTAAATGGCCTCTTTCATTCAGTAATTCTGTTTTGGTTTCCGCTAAAAGCTATCCAGTATGGTAAGTAAATATTTAAAAAATAAAAAAGACTGCATTCACAGTAGACACGTACGTATTTATTTGTTTGTTTAACAAACTCATACAGCCACTCATTAGCCAGACGGAATAATCCAAACAATCATTCAGAATTATAATCTGAATATAATCTGGGAAGATTATATTTCCAAAAGCTGATGAAGGAAAATCAAATATGAAATTGAATCCATAAATGTTCAGCTGGTGGTTGCAGATGTGCATACGATGCTCTCCTTCCTTGCTTGAAATGGCTATCCTGCAGCCTTGGGAGGAAAACTGAAGGTAGATATTTATTTTTAGCCCGTCCCTGACCTACTTCAGCCCCAGAAAATTGCAACACATGTTTTTGCCCAGATGCAAATGCATAGAACTATTAACGATTGGCGAGCAACCTCTGTATTCCTGCACATAATCTCACAATATGCGGAAATATACTCAATACATTTATTCCTAAACTAATACGATGTCACCCTTTATTAGAAGCAGGGCTGCTAAAATGGAAATCAGGCAGTCTTCAACTTACGGCAGTTCATTTAGTGACCGTTCAAAGTTACAACGGCACTGGGGGAAAAAGTGGCTTATGACCGTTTTTCACACGACGATCACAGCATTCCCATGGTCACGTGGTCAAAATTCAGATGTTTGGCAACTGGCTCGTATTTAGGATGGTCGCAGTGTCCCGGGGTCACTTTCTGACAAACAAAGTCAACGGGGAAGCCAGATTCACTTAGCAACCGTGTTACTAACTTAACTGCAGTGATTCACTTAACAACGGTGGCAAGAAAGGTCGTAAAATGGGGCAAAACTCACTTAACAAATGTCTCACTTAGCCAAATAAATGTTGGACTCAATTGTAGTCATAAATTGAGGACTACCAGTAGACATCTGCTCTTTCTCCCTAACTATTACTTTAGTTAACACCTGATTAAAGAATTTTTGATTACCAGTTTTCAATCTCTTTGTAAATTACTTGGGCTGCAGCTTTAATGAATAGGTACCACTTGAAGAAACATGCCGGCTGGGGAATTCTGGAGTTTGAAAGCCACCCATCCTAAAGTTGCCAAACTAAAGTTGAGAAAGCTTGGAATTTTTTTTTCCTCTTAACTCTAGATTTCCTTCTTCGGTTATTTGCCCTATTATACAAACGTGCAGTATACATAGAATGTGGTTTCTTGCATATAAATATAGCTGATGGTTTATTCATTTGTAGTAGCTGCCCATTTTTTTTTCTTAAAGTACCAGTCTTGAGATGTTTATAGCAGAGGTGGGTTTCAGCAGGTTCTGATCAGTTCTGGAGAACCGGTAGCGGAAATTTTGAATTGTTCAGAGAACCAGTAAATACCACCTCTGACTGGCCCCGCCCCCATCTATTCTATGCCTCCCAAGTCCCAGCTGATCGGAAGGAAATGGGGATTCTGCAGTAACCTTCCCCTGGAGTGTGGTGGGAATGGAGATTTTTAAAGCTGTATCTTTGTAAATCTGAATAAACTAACAAACAAAAAATTTGGCCAGTAATTAAAAGTGTCGTGCATTGCTGCCCTGCCATGCCCACCAAGCCACGCCCACCAAGCCACACCCACAGAACCAATAGTAAAAATTTTTGAAACCCATCACTGGTTTGTAGGTAAGAGTTGCTTGGCGAGTTGGCAGCCATATGAATCTAACGAAAGCAAATAAATTGCGTGCACAATCTCTTAGTTAACGTTGGCAATGTTATTCTTTTATAGATACTGTGTTTGCCAGTGGTAGAACTTCAGACTACTTGCTCTTGGGAAATGCCGTATATACAGTAAGTTCTACTCACGCTAATCCAGCTCGGATCTTAAACCGAAAACAGCAGTTGACCTCACTGAGTCCTACTTAAGCAGCTTAAGAGCCCTGGTGGCGCAGTGGTTAGAATATGCAGCATTGCAGGCTAACTGCCCACTGTCAGGAGTTTGATTCTCAAGGTTGACTCAGCCTTCCATCCTTTTGCATGGACTAGGTAGTGTGCAAAACCGTCCCGTGGTTACTGCTGTAAGCCACTATGAAGCGGTATACAAGTCTAGGTGCTATTGCTGTTGCTAGCTACCATGAAAGGCCAAATGACTTGGTGTCATTTTGTATATAACGGCCGTCCTCTGTTAATCATCTACTTTCAGTCCAGTGTTTGTTGTAATTGTTATTTTCTTTTTCCATAAATGTCTTCATATAATCAAAACCTCTGGGTGTTCTGTCCCAGATGACATAGGGGCATTCATTCGTGTGTTTTCTGTGTTTTACTCGGGCATCATTTGCAAGCGTGCACACACAAAGATGCTCACTCACTCACTCGTAAACTGCAGAGTATAAGTAACTTGTTTGCACTCCATCTGTATCTGAAGGAAAATGCAGAAGCAAGATAACGATTTCTTAAATTGCGTGTTATACAGATGTTAGAATGTTAAACATTTCTTCGATTTTGAAATCGCGTATTTCAATCTGAGTTCAGTTTTATCCGGTTAGGAAAAGTAATGTCTCTCCTCTTTTTTTCTTTTTTTTTAGTTTGTGGTCATAACTGTGTGCTTAAAAGCTGGATTGGAGACTTCATATTGGACTTTGGTAAGATGTCTTTAAAATATTATAACACAATAAATGATAGCAGCTCATTTCTATTGAGGCAATGCACGACACTTTTAATTAATGGTGGAATTTTTTGTTTGTTTATTTAGATTTACAAAGATACAGCTTTAAAAATATTCATTTACTAACTGAGTTTCTTTCTCTTTTTTTCCAGTTTAGTCATATAGCTATATGGGGCAGCATTGTCCTCTGGATAGTATTTTTTGGCATCTACTCTTCTTTATGGCCAGTAATTCCTATGGCACCAGACATGTCAGGGGAGGTAATATTTCTTTTCATTAACATAAAATTTTGAAAATATGTGTTACAATTTTTCTTTCAAGCAGGAGATGATTTAAAACTTAGTAATCTTTTCAACAGTTTAGGAATTCTCCTGGACATGGTAGTTTTTAGCTAGCGTTAAAAAAAATGTTTCAGAAAAGCATTTAAGCAGAAACCTGAAGATTCACCTCCAGGGAACGATGATAAAAATATTTTAGAAAGTTCTAATAAGAAAACGGTTAAAAAAACAACAACAAGAAGCTAGTAACAGTAAGGATAGCTGGCCAAAAAAGGGTGAAAAATATAGGTAAAAATGTGTTTGTCAGAAATATGTATTTGTGGTTTGATGCAAATTCTAATATAAAACAGAATATACATTTAGCAGGGAGTCTATTTTTGAATTCTAATGGCAGAAGGGGACGGGGAACTAAAGGATCTTTTGATGTGGGTGAAAGAGGAGAGTGCAAAAGTTGGCTTGAAACTCAACATGAGGGGGGGAAAAACTTGGCTCTTGGGAAAGCACCTTTGGGACATTTTGGTTGATCAGTGTACAAAAATCAAAGTAATTGATAATGGTAAAAGAATAAAAAATAGGTCATTCCTCAAATCATCTCAGTAGAATCCATCTTCCAGCTAATTTAAAATTGTGGCTCACAATCAAAAATTAAAAATCCGCGATGCAAGAAAAGGAAAAGTCCAATTGCACAGATAGGTGCCTATCTAAAACAGGATCATTTTCATGAGTTTATGAAACCCAGTTATATGGAGGCTAAAAGCACCTCGTGGCATAAGCTGTTCCTTTAAGGTCAGGATTGCCATTGAAGTTTTGGTTCCAGGGTCCCATCCCCTTGACTTCTGATTGGGTAGAGATACTAAGAGAGTATCTCTAACTGGGAGATGGTAAATTCTAGTCCCACCTTAAGCATGAAAGCCAGCTGGGTGACTTTGGGCCAATCACTAGGAGATGGTGAATTCTAGTCCTGCCTTAGCCATGGGTGACCTTGTGCCAGTCACTCTGTCTCAGCCCAACCAACCTCACAGGGTTGTTGTGGGAGAAAACAGGAGGAAGAAGTATGACCCCTGCTCGTTCTCCTGAGTGTCTTTTAATGTCACGAAGGCAGGATAAAAAAATCTTAAGACATAAACAAGAGACCAAGTTTGGTGAAAGGGTCAAAGCCACTGAGCCAAATGCTTCCTGCACGTTTCTGAAAATCGCTTTTTAATTGATAATAAATTTAAGAGGGACCCTTTCGCCCGTTAACATCCAGCAGGTTCTAACGACGTTCGACTCAACTCAGGCCGACCCTCTGGCAATTTGTATTTCTCCGTTATGTTTTGCGGGGGGAGTCCCATGCCAACATTTCAGCAAGGTTGCGTTTGATTTCCCAAGGCCGAAAGGGGCCAGGGCCAGAAGACTTGGCAGCGGGCGGCCGATGAATTTGTAAATCGCGAAAAGGCAGACGGAGTCCAACCCCAGAACAGGCTGTCCCTGTTAGCGGCCATTGTCTGCCCTGGATCCGTTTGCTATATTCTCAGCTGACCCGTCTACGGGCAGAGAGATGTGAAAAGTTAGAGACAAAATGGGTTCTGAGCTGAGCCCAGAGGGAGCTTTTCTTCCCCCCCCCCCCCCACAGCCCCAAACAGAAAGGAAGGAAATACCTCCGTGGGATTGTGTGTTTCTCCCTCTTCACCCACACACATACAAAGAAGCTTTCTGTCTTTAATGTGAATGTCAGCTTTAAATCTTTTAGTTTTGGATTAACTCTGCAAAAGGCGGGGGGGGGGGGAACAAAATCTGACAGGCTTTCAAATATGATGCAGAAAAACGTTTGGTGGTGGGTTTTGGTTTTTTTTTCCCTTCCTTCAATTCAGGTTGCTCATTTGTGAAGCCAAAGGGCTGGATTGAGTGAATGTGGGCGCCCGTTGTTCCTTCGTCCATCGTTAGCATCACAATGCTCAGAATTAAACATCCTGGGACCTACATTATCAATTCTGCTGTTTCACCAAGCAACTTTTAATACAAGGGGGCTTAGACAAGGGGGATGGTTCTTTGGTGTTTCCCTAACTTTAAAAAGTCATTAAGAACCATTTAAAAAAAAGAAAGAAAAGAAAGAAAGAAAGGAACTCTATTTAAATCCCCCGTCCCCTGGCTATTTTTTGCATTTATGTTTAATTCAGAAATCAGTCGTATTTATCATTTTCTCTTGGCTTGCTTTCCCCCACCACCCCATTAGAAGCTACTCGGCCTTTCTTCTTCAGCACTTTTGCAACACACTTAGAAAAGTAATCGTCCTCTTTTCTTTCACCTGTTATGGATCTAATTCTATGAGCATCCTTAGTTTCTCATTAATAATACTCTGATTAAATCACAGGGCATAGTTTCCACTCCACCTGTAAAGTCACTGCATCGTCACTTTCTCTCTCTCTCTCTCTCTCTCTCTCTCTCTTTTTTTTTTTTTTTTTAAATGCAATTTACATCTGGGCCAAATAATTTACCATTTTGTGATTAATGAAGGGCAAAGGCGCTAACTGCATTCTCCAAGCGCAAACTGTATCACTGCTACAGGAGAGGGGCCCCTGATTTTACTCGCCTGCCCCATCGCCTCCTGCTCCTTGAGCCTTAGGAAAAAGGGTCCCTTGTCTGTCTGTCTGTCGAGTGATTTTGGGGGGCCCCCAGACTGCTGCTCCAGGAGATTAGCAGGCCTCCCACTTATTCAGCAGAAGAGTTTAAAAGCTCCTGCAATGGAAGTTTCCTGTTTGTCATTTGATGAAGTGAGACCCATCTGTTCCCATGATTTTGAACAGATACAATGCCAAAAACTCATTCCCAACATGCATTTATTTTGAGTGTTGTTAGTGTGTACTTTGTAGCATACTATCACATCTCGGAACCTGAAATTTGCATTGTCATATGTACACCTGGAGCTAATAAGAAGTGCAAGTGCATGTAATGAGCCCTCGGCTTTTAAATTACTCAAAATACCTTGAAAATTTCACTGATAAACTTCTGCTTTTAGTGAAGGGCTTAATTGTATTTTCAAATATTATAGTGCTTTCAGGTAATCTATCTACTTCTCTGGAAAGTGAATAAAGGATTATGAGCTGGTAAATAAAAAAAAATCTCAGTTTACCAGCAACTGTTTTACAGATTTTATTCGGCATATTTTATCCTACTGCACAACATTTTTCAAAGCAGTGGTATCCAACAATAAAACGGTGTAATGATTACAAGGTAACCAAAATCATTTTTAAAAAAACATTAAAAATAACCCTAGAACAAAGATTAAAATTTCCCCCAACCCCCACTCCCAAAAAAAGCATTTAATTATTATTTTAGTTTCTAAAACAACCCACTGGCCATTGATTCTGGGTGGCTTAACAAACTATTAAAAATGGCAATCCTGAAAAGAAAAAAAAATTCTGACGATGAAACAATACATTGCACTAGATGCCCACAGAGATTTTCTATTGAATTTTAAAGGCCAGTAAGCATGTACATTTTTTCAGGAGAAAAAAATGCCTCTTTTAGCTAAAACCTATACAAAACCTCCACTTCTGGGACAATCAACGCCTTACGGTTTTCCTCTCCAGGCAATGAAACACCCCACCAGTCACAAACAGACTCTCCTGCAGCTAGGAAGAGTTACTTCGCTTCTGAATCTCTGGAGAAAATTTTTTAAAAAATAGATTTTTATGGCTGGGAGCTCATTTTTTAATGTGGGATCCTTGCTGCATTCTGAGCTTGGTGGCTTCCTTGCAGACATTTCATTAACCGACGAGGTAACATCTTCAGGGCTAGAGGAGAAAAGGGGTTTGCTGAGTGGAGGAGGAGGAAGACTGTGGGGTCCTTGGTGCTCTCTGAGCTTGGTGGTTTTCTTGCTGATGTTTCATTACCCAACTAGGTAACACCATCAGTGGTAGAAGGGATGAGATGGACTCTCTCTTTGTGTGTGTGTGTGTGTACACAAATACATACATTCACACATACACCACTTCCATCTAGCACAGATGATACTACCTAAGTGGCTTATGCAAAAAAACAACCGAGTTTAGAAAGCACCAAGGACCCCATGGTTGTCCTCCTGCTCCTCTTCCTCTCCACAAACTCTTAACCCTTTCGAGCACTGATGATGTTCCCTAGTTGGGTAATGAAATGTCTGGAAGTAAAACAACCAAGTTCAGAAAGGACCAAGGACCTCCCCACAGTTCAACGCTCAGCTATAAATATTCTCTTCTGTGGGTACTAATTTTTTTCTACATAGGTGATTTATGATTGAGCTTTCCGCAGAGATTTTATTTACCATCATTGCAAATGTTTCATTGTATAGGTTGTTGTTTTTTTAATCTATATAGGCCGTGATGTTGTTCAGCTCCGGAATCTTCTGGATGGGCTTATTTATTATTCCAGTGACAGCACTGATATTTGATGTAGTATATAAAGTGTAAGTATGATATAATTAATATATAGTCTACCAAATAATTAATCTGTCCATTTGTTAATTACCTAAAATTACAGTGCAGGCTTCACAGCTACTCAGGACAAAATCCCATTAGTTCAACAGGATGTATTCCTAAGTAAGTGCATTTAATGATGCAGTATAATTATTGGCATATCTTCCTAATTAAATACAAGCTCGATTAGATTTACACATGTATAGAGAATTGACTCCTTAGTCTACTAAATTATGACCTGCTTTTGCAGATTGTTCTTTTAGTTGAGATTACTCCTCAGAGGAGAACAACATATATACTGTATATCACAGTTTTATTATATGAAAGTATAAAATATTAAAATCAAATATACTGTATGGATACAATGCTTCTTTGGAAAATATTACTCCCTGGTTCCCTAATGGTTAATCTCAAAAATGAAAGAATAATCTGAGTTCTCTGTGGGCTCCACTATAGTATAATTTATATTCTTTTTTAGATAATGTTATTGTGGGACTGAATTTAACGTTACTGGGTTACATTTAATTTTATACTGATATTTGCAGACAGATAAAAAGATTTAGAATTTTAAAACGAATTAACTGAGATATATAAATCATTCTTTTAGAGTGAAGAGGGCAGCATTTAAGACCTTAGTAGATGAAGTTCAGGAGTTGGAAGCAAAATCACAAGATCCGGGAGCTGTTCTGCACGGAAAAAGGTAGAATATGATTATCTGTAATTTCCCCAACCCTTGAATATTAGCATTCTATTTATGTGTTTGGCCTGAGTTGACCTCATCGCTTGGAGTCTGAAATCCACGTCGTAAAGGTTCTTGGATTAATTTTGCTCATAAAATGAACCAAATATTGCCTTAGTTAAGCATTCTCTTCCAATTAATTCAATATCCACTTTAACTAATGATGCAACTAGTTCAGCGTGCTGAGAGCAGCTTGGATTAGCTTGCAGCCTGTCCCTATTGCATCTAGTCAGTTAAGGGAGCTTATTTCTACTAATAGGTAATTATGATATGTATATTTCAGTGGCCCTGGAAGGGAAGTAGTTGAATTCCTAATCAGAAGAGAAGGAGCTGTTGGAAACAAGGGGCTTCAAATGGCTGCACACAAGGATGCATTTGAATATACCTGAGAGTAGCCCTTTACCTTGCGAATTTAATTTTTTTGTAAAAAAAAAAAAAAAATCAACTCTTTCCCTTGCAGTATTATTTCTTCCCTACCATTATTTCCATGTAGTGTTAATTCTCCCTTTTCTCTTGGCTTCCTCTCCCAGAGTAGTTACAGTAACAACAGTGTAGTTACAGAGTAACTAGGATATAATATATTATAATAGTAATATAGTTACAGAGTAACTATAATATCTAAGTAGCTACGGAGCACTTAACAGTAATTATTTCATAAACATACAATTCAAATTGATGTTACTGCTGTGATAGTTGATAATTAAATACCATTTATCATTTTAATATCTTTAACTCCCCTCGTAACCCTTTGCAAGATTACGGTAGACTCACTACGAACACAATATAGGTATAATAAAATACCTTGCAGCAGTTAAGGGGTTTCACCTGTGTTTTCCAAACCTGTGTTTATTTTCATTCTTTACAACTTTACAACTCCCCCAATCATGTAATTTGTTTCATTTCTATATTTTGATTGCTTAAGATTAAGTCCAGGGGTTTCCAAGAGACTTGTTCACTCAGTGAAGTTTGACTTCCCTTTCTCCATTTTGCAGTTGCTTGCGGCCTGCTCTCTGCCCCCATCCCCAAGCTTCACCCAGGGAATTCAGGGATCCATCCCTGAAAATTTGACAATAACATGAAGTTGTTGCAAATGATGTGAAGGGAATGCATTGGCACCAAAGATCCAAAATTACTTCTCTCCCTAGTTTTTTCCCGGATGCCCTCCATGACAGCAATCTGACCATCATTAGTTGCAGGCCTTGCTGATTAAGTCCTTACGTTCAAATGTTTAAGATAATATTAAAAAGCTCTGATTTATTCGTTAAATCGTCAACCAGAAACGTATTTACATCCTACTGTAAAACATACTAAAAGTTTGCTTGGTGCCTTAAATTTTGAGGCTAAAACTACAACACTGATTTAAAGCATAAAGTAAACAAGAATAATAATCATTTTTCCAGTTACAATACTTATGAAGAGCCTGATCATTGTCAAATATAGAACTAGTAACAGAAATCTACTGGCTTTAATAATAGGAGCTGAAAAAACTTTTCTTGAAGTAGCGTTGCCAATAAATAAATCCATTTTCAGTCCCTGAGTAGCTGTATATACAGTAGCTAATGTTATTATTAACATTATATTAATGTTAAATATGTGATTGCTGCCATTGGTCATTTCCAATATTCTGTTCAATATTTGTTATTGCAGTCTGGATTTCTGCCCCACCCACCCTAAATTTTAGTGCATTTCATAAATTTGTTACCTTTTTTGTTTCCTAGCTTAACTGAAAGAGCTCAGCTATTGAAAAACGTCTTTAAGAAAAACCACGTCAACTTGTACCGCTCCGAATCTGTGCAACAAAATTTGCTTCGTAAGTATTTGAGGTGTGCTAGAAAGCAACACAAAGTCAAAGGTTGCAAATAACAGCACAGTCTTATCAGAAATTTTGCCGACATGCCGATTAGCTCACATATTATTCTACAGTCTCATCTGCCTACTGCCGTGTAACTGATTTTCAGCTACATTGAAGGTTTAGAAAGTGAAAAAGCAAACGGCAAATATTTCAAACAAATAAGCAAATGAAATTTTCAAAAATTCAATTTTAAAGAAAATTAATCTCCCAATGTATCATTGAGGGACTAATTACATAAAAGAGAATAAAGGGTAAATAAAAGAAAATTGAGAAGGGTCTCTTTAACAAAAGAGTCTCTGTGAAATCTTTCACTTCTCCTCACCTTCATCTGTCTCACATGGATTCAGAGCATCTCTTTGGAATATTTTCTTGCTGGAGGTGAAGTCATCCCCCATAAACCTGACCTTCCAGCAGAGCCTAAAAATCTGGTCCTGGGAGTGGCTAATGGGATAGAGAGAAGATTCCCACCCTGTGTCGCTGGCCCTCTTGGATTTTAATGTCCTATTTCTCTCGTTTTAAAATTAACTTTTTTTTTACTTTTTATTATTCTGTAAGCCACCCAGAATCATTGTAACAGTGAAATGACCCACATATAAATTGAATCTATTAATAAATAAAATCTCTTGACCTCCATGAACAGTTTGGATGCTCCAGTGATAACCTGTTGTGCCAACAGACCTCAATTTGGACTAGATCTGATCCAAAGTGGGTCAAATGTCCTGGCACTCTAATTCCTTCTTGGAATTTGGCATTTAAAAGGATCTAAACTTGAATCAGACTTTTTTAATCATGTCACATTATCAATAAATGTGCTTCAGAGTACTGTTGCTCGCCAAATCTGTTATCCTTTCCTTCCTTTTTTTGTGCGAGTCTCTAAGGTTAGCCTGAACAAAATGTTTCTCGGTGCAGGCAGTCCTCGGCATACAATCACAATTGAGCCCAACATTTCTGTTGCAAAGCAAGACAGTTGTTAAGTGAGTTTTGCCCCATTTTACAACTTTTCAGACCTGTGGTGGTGCAGTGGTAAGAATGCAATACTGCAGGCTAATTCTGCTGACTGCCGATTGCCAGCAATTCGGCAGTTCCGTTCTCACCGGCTCAAGGTTGCCTCAGCCTTCCATCCTTCCGAGGTCAGTAAAATGAGGACCCAGATTGTTGGGGGCAAAAGGCTGACTCTGTAAACTGCTTAGAGAGTGCTGGAAAGCACTGTGAAGTGGCATATATGTCTGAGTTCTATTGTTACCTTCTTGCCATAATTGTTAAGCAAGTCACAGCAATTGTTAGATGTCAGCGTTCCGACTGACGCCCTAATTAAATCACGAGCCTCGAGCCAAGCTTCAAAAGAAATCCAGTTATTTATTAGGAGCTTCATGTTCGCACTTTCCAAGTGAAGCCAACTCTGACCTCACTTAATTTACATTCCAGCTCCCCCCAAGGTGTGTCATCAGTCACATTCTCCAACAAAGCAATTTTGTGGGTTGTAGGGAAAATTTCGCAGGTTATAGAGATCACTCCCCTCCGGCCACTGTGGGTAACCATGGAGATGGCCTTGACAGGGAGATGGCTGGAATGTGCTTTTTGTTTTGACTGAAGTGCTCCCTTGCTGCAGCTGCAAAGTTCATTTCCCATCCCCCTTGCCTATGGCAACTCGAGAGCAGGCCAGGGATGCTTTGCGAGTTGACATTAAGTCAGCAACACAGTTGTTATGTGAATCTGGCTCCCCCATTGACTTTGCTTTTCGGAAGGTCATAAGAGGTGATCGCTCAACCCCCAGGACCCTGCAGCGGTCATAAATATGAGCCAGTTGCCAAGCGTTTCAGTTTTGATCACATGACCATGACGATGCTGCAACAGTCAATAAGTGGTCACAAATCCCTTTTTTTTCCCAGTGCCATTGTAACTTTGAGCGGTCACGATACGAACCGTTGCAGGTTGAGGACTAACCTGTTATTTCATTTCCACGATGCGTTCAAAGCATTTAAAGAGCGTTAGAGCGGTCCCCACTGTTTCTCGTGTACAACCCAACTCTCTCCACTTCCAGATGGATACGCTTTCTCGCAAGATGAAAATGGAATCGTTTCGCAGTCGGAAGTAATAAGAGCCTATGACACGACGAAACAGAGACCCGACGAATGGTGAAGAAGGATGAAGGACCGAAGTCACGAGAGTTCCAGTGTTTGCCATATCCAGCCAAATTAATGCATATTTCCTGCATCTGCAAACATGGTTGAGTAACAAGATTAGGGGCAGTTGTAGGTTGTTCACTCTTATTTCTTGAAGTTCGCGCGTATTGAGTAGATATAAGCACTGTGCAACTACACTCTTAACACACCATCCGTCAAAATTTTCAAAAGGGACTTATGTTTTGTAAAACAGATGCTGAGAATTAACCTGCAGCCTTTTCAAACAGCTAATTTACAGTAAAGATGAGCACTGCTCCTGTGTGTAGACAGATAAAAGGTAAATATTCAATATTGTCCACAACCGGGTTGCTCAGCATATGCTATACATTGAGAAGCAGAGCCTTTGCCAAGGTGTATACACGGTGAAATTAAATATAATGAGCCTTTGATTTCCACAAGTGCTAAAGAACCATTTTAATTACCTTAATTCATGTGACGAAGAAAGACCGCAAAGCAAGATACTAAGAAGGAATTGGGTTAAGTGAGCTTGTTTGCCAAAGAAATTCCATGTCTTCTCCTAGTCCTCATTTGTAAAACCTAAGCGGTAGCGATAGGTGTCCAACGACAGAATTGCATGTTTGATACTCTGTACTTGAAAAGTTTTACAATAATATGAAAACTGATAGGATTTGGTTTTGATGCGTTTAATTTCCGATCTGTGGTTCCTTTCACCTTTGGCCTTACAGAAGCCTTTCTTTTTTGCGTCCATGCTCTTTTTCACAGAATGTGCACATGCAACACAGCATTCATTTTCCTCTTGTCAGGAGTCTGTGTCTTTGAGACTTGTTACCTGCTTAAGAGTCCCGGTGTGGTGACATTTGTGTGCGAGGCTCAGGTATTCTTCCCCGTGCGTATCATCAAGAACTTTCGTTTTTTTTTAAAAAAAAAAGCAATGGTTGCTTGTTGGGATTGGCAAAGAGACAAAGATGGTGCCTTAACTAAGTTTCCTGTTTCCCAAACAGGCATGAACCCTGTCAGACAAGAAAGAGCCAACTGTATTAGCGACTGTTCAGGTGTAATTCAAGGCCACAGTGCATTGCATCCATCCCTTACGGTTACAGATATATAGGCCCTATAAAGAAAAGCCAATCCAGAATTTTGTAATATTTACAGAAGTCAGAAACTGATTGTCCTTAGTGGATTGGGGTGGAAGTGTGCTTGAATATAGAGATTTTATTTATAGAGCATTTTATATATAAATTAGTTTACTATAAAATAATTTACCTTGTTAGTCACGATAATCTGAAAAAAAAGGAATCGACATTATCAGTTTACTACTATTACTATACTATACATTCAGTTTGCACTATCAGACAGTTTATTTGGGGAATTTAATAGATTCTGTTTGTACATTCCCAAGTTTGATTTAAATTAAAGTATGCAAAAGTTTGAGGATTTAAAATAACAAGGTTTGTGTATGTTTTAAATAAAAAGATTTTCTAGCTAGTAATGTAAAACTTCCCTTCTCATTAACTGAAATGTTTTGAGTAAATGTTTTTAAATCTTGTCATTTTGTAAAATCAGAATGAGAAAGCCTATTAAATTGCAGTCATTTTTCCACTATGCGTGTTAATAGCCATTTCAGTTTATCTATAATACATTTGATATAGGCAGTTCCATGTCTAATTTCTGTGACATGTGCAGTTAATTTAACTATAGACAAGCAGAAAAGTTATGATAAATTCAGTATTTCTGGGTCATGTTTCTATTCTTAAGTCCATTTTTAAAAACTACTTGTAATAGAAACACTATTAAATATTGCATATACATGAAATATATATATATGTCTGTGTATATATATATGATTTAAGTATAGTCTTTTATACTTATTCATAATTGTGCTCATAGTATAAAGTTCTCTTTCTTTGGCTAAGCAGAAAATAAACCAATAATCATTAAAACTAAAAGGGACTTACAGCCTGAAATTGCCTTCAGGAAAGTTATTTCTGCCATGGATAATTAATACATCAATAAGAGCCAAATAAATTGACCTGCAGTGCACACATACACCCACAGATTCACATCATCAAACATACACAAAATTAAGAGCATCTTTAAAAAAAAAAACCTGAATTATTGCTTTACACTAATTAATTGTGCCTCGTCTTCCACAAAATATTCCTGAAGCAAATTATTAAAAAAAAATAAAAATCCATAGCATGCTTATGATAGTTTTTAGCGGTGTATATTTCTTTTAGGCTCAAAAAATAAAATAAAATCACATAATAATCGAGCAAAGACTTAACTTCCCATTGGTTGCTTACCGTCTAATGCAGAGGTGTCCAACCTTGGCAACGCGGACTTTAACTCCCAGAATATCCCAGCCAGCCATGAGGAATTCTGGGAGTTGGGAAGTCTACAAGTCTTCAAAGTTGCCAAAGTTTGAACACCCCTGATTCTCATGCAAGCTCTTATGGACTCTGACAGAGGGATAATATTTAGTTCAGTCCGCAGTATCAAGATATACATAATATGACATATCAATTGGGTCAACACCACTCCTTTCCCAACAGTATGAAAGGACTGTCTTGCATGCAGTTGATCTAGAATAATGATCTGCATTATTTGTTTCTACATGTCCTTGGTGAATCCTGACGAAGGCATCAATCTCGCATATTAGCTAGAATTCAGGAAACGAAATCTTCCCAATTGCCTAGCCTTACAAAAACGGTAGACCACGTCCACTGCCAGTGATCATATATATATATCATATTATTTTAAACATGCCACCCTCTTCCAGGATCCCAGGCTTCGATTTTTTTCTCCGTGTTCTCCCATTTCCTAACCCTCTTAAGGAAAACTTTTTCACACGTGCGATGCAATATTTGCTTAACAGAAACTTAACGTTTTTGAGAGTGCGCTTTATAAAGTGAATGAGAGGATTATTCGTCTGTCTTGTGCTGTCTTTAAGGGTAGAGAAATGTTTGGATTTCAAGACAAAATGACATTTTCAGGTTTCTGAGAAGCTAAAACCCAAGTAGACTAGAACTGTTAGAACAAGTCAGGATGTACAAAGCATATCTAATTTGCAAGCCTGTACTTTTCATTTGAAAGAAAAGCTTTCAAAGTGATTCATTACACTGTAATGTAGAAATATATATTATAAATATAATGTATATTTAGGGATGTTGGTTGATGTGCATATTTTATTCAGCTAGGTTGGTTGTTGTTTTCTTAATTTTCCATTTTTTGCATTTCGTTCAAAGTGATAAAAATTACATTTTTCTTTGTTACCTAAATTAAGGAAATTGTACATTATGTGTATATTATGTATTGTGGAATATTTATGTTAAGGTTAAAAAAAATTCATCATTGAAAGTATCTGGTACCATTCAGAAATCAAAAGAATGTCTATAACTGTGTTATTATTTTTGATTAAATGATTGTAACAATGTGGTACTATTTAACCAGAAAAATCAACCAATTGGATATACTTTGTGAAGCCATAAGTAGTCCTGTTTTCTTAGGTTAGACTTACAAAAATAAATTTTAATAAAATATAATAGTTGTATAACAATAGAGGAAATGTTTTAAAAAAAACATAATACAATCTCAAATGGGAAGACATCTTTTTTTAAAATCAATTAATGTTTAATTGCTTACTTGCTTGACAATTGGACCATATGATCTATTTTTTTCCCCTACTGACTTCTATATTGTGGGAAAGCAATTGTTACAATTAAATTTTAGTAATCTGTCTGCATGTCACAGTGTGAATCTGAACTGATGCATGCTTGTGCTGTAAAACTCATTATTTCTTTGTTAGATGAAAGAGGCATCAAAATTTATATGTTTGGTAAGGAAAAGTGAAGTGTTGGTAAACAGCTAGATTGCCGACTTCATTTTGTTAGCATGGAATGTCAACTCAAAAGCAACTACACAGTGAAAGTATTCTCAAATAGACCCATGAAACTGATTGAATTAGTCGATGAATTACGGTGAAAATAGACAGTGATGTATCTACTTGCTTTTTCAGTTGTTTCAACAAAGACTTGCAGCCATTTAAAAGTTTGTAATTGCAAAAAAAAAACGTGGCCCAGATGTGTAAAAGCTAAAAAAATTAATAATAATCATGTTTCAGTGTTGTTGTTTTACCTGTTCTACAATTTAAAGCCATAATGCATTAACTTCGTTCTTTGCTGCGATTTTCATGAAGTGTTGATTTAAAAAAAATTAAAAATAGGGATTATATATAATATTTAGGACTGCATTCGAGGTAAGCTAGGATTTTTCCACTCTCTTAAATCATTACTGCTGAAACTCCTGTGGAAATTGTGATGCTGCATGAATGGAGAGAATTTTTTTGACTCCCGTGTTTATGGTAGTTTTCTCAGGTTTCGTTTTAAATGGATGTTAAATGCACTGTTTTATAATGTTATTAAATTTTAATAATATATTCACTTCTATGCAGTGTTACATGTCATTGGCATTTGGTGAATGTGCATGTTCTGAACTGCAAATTTTAATTGTTTTGTCTTCTAATTGTTAAAAAAAATAAATAAACCTTGCCATTAAGTCTACTCCGATGTTTACAGTATCTGCATCTGAAATATATAACTATGTCTTCGGAATTTATTTACACGATGTAGCCAACAGATCTGAAATGTGACATGCATTCCAATACATCATGAAAGCTTATCAGACGGTGACACCTATATCCATTTTTAATCAAAATATGTCTCTATAAACTTGTAAGGCTAGTTGGTTTGCATAATTCAAATCGCTGGGGGGGAGGGGGAACCAGCAATGATAAATAAGCACATTATGTATTGCTAAATTGGCCATTAATAATTTCCTTGTTAACTATACTTTGCACGTTCTTTTCTGAGGATGATGCTGATCAGGACATATTATAAGAACATGTGAAGGAGAGAGAGGAAAAAGTCCAAATAAGTAAACTTAAACCTGTCGTTGAGAAATTAAAAGGATTTGTTCGTTCCAGTGTGAGACAGGAGAGAAACCCAATTCCATCGAACAACAAATCAACAAAGTGAAAGTAACCATGGAAGAATCATAATTACTATTTTTTAACACAAAGGAATGATGATGATTATTATTTGTTCAACTTGTATGCCGCCTTTCTCCAAAGACTCAAGGCAGCGATTGACAAACTTACATAAATTATGGCTTTTGGTAATGATTAATGATGGTTTCAACAAACCACATTTAAAACCAGGGCCTGGTGTAAGAGTGTGTAGGCTGGAAGGAAGAAATACCAAACATCCACTATGCATTTTCGATAATAATAATTTCATTGCTGGGTTTAAATGTCCATTTATTATGTCTGAATTTCATTCACCTGCCCCCCTCCCCCCACTGTATTTGTAATATAAAAATAAAACCAAGAAATTATTAGTTTAGTTTTGTCATCTTAACGCATGAACTTTAATCCTAGGCATTTATTAAGAAGCCCCATTAAAGATAAGACATTAGATACAGAATTGCAATCTAATTAACGGTAGTAGAAACAAGAACATTTGTTTTAAGGAAGGGTTGTTTCCATATTAATACTTAAAAGTCAACCATAAATACCGCTTCAAGATTATTTCTGCACAGATGACATTAATCTTTTAATACAAAATAAGCAACAGCATGAATTCAGCAGCTTGAGACAGAATTTTATACCATTAAAAAAAAAGCATACAAAATTGTAAAAATTATCTATATATTGTGTTAATTGAAACATCAAATAAGCATAGTACTTTCACTATGAAATGTGAAAACCTGAGACCACTAAAACATTTAATGTCATGGTTTCATTTTAAAATTATAACTCTGAAACATTATTCTATGCGGTGTTAATTTGAGAAATAAAAATATAATCCCGTTTACCCCCATTTCTGTCTCCATACAAGGAAATACAAATAAATACCATTATTGAGACAATGTGTAAGGCTGATAGCGCTTTAAGCATTTTACTTTAAGACTAACCCTCAATTGAATTATTTTAGAGATATTTTGAGATGACTTTCAATCTCATCTATTCTATGACACCCCGTGCTGACAGATCTAGTTTAAATCTGATTAATAAAACTCGACTTGCAATGAATTGAAATTCTAGCTGCGTTGTTTGCATTCTCATGCAAAGCTAATCGGTGATATTAGATGAAACTATCTCACAGGTCCATAAATATAAGAAGCCCTTTTCTAACCTTGCATATTCAGACTTTTATCTAAAACAAAACATCCTTTCTTGACCCATATTTCGGGGGAGGGGGAGAGAATATTCCCTGCTGCTGTCCTCCAGTTACGTGAATAAAAATCCAGAATAAAATTTTGTCCGTAGTGATCATTGTCACAAAACTATTTCTGTTCCACTCGCCCAGCCTCAAATAAAATTCACGGGTGCGATTAAATTTATATATATAGCAACAAAGGTAAATTTGTTGCAACCTAAATTATAATTTCCCTTTAATTAGTCTTAAAAATCTGTCACTTGCTCCATTTTCCTTTGCAAATCTTTTAGGGGGGGGTTAAATCGACTTCATTTTCTGTTTCTGTAACTTCCTATTTGGGATTTCTTACTTAAATCTCCTGATATGTGGTGGTGATAAACTTATTAAAAATAGTCTGACAATACATCAACAGTTAAAGTTATCAGCGGTACTTTCAAATACCGTGTTTCCCCGAAAATAAGACCCTGTCATATATTTTTTGAACCCTGAAATAAGCGTTTGGCCTTATTGCCATGCGCTCAAAAGCCCGATTGGGCGGCTTATCAGGGGAGGTCTTATTTTGGGGGAAACAGGATACATTCCATAATTCACCAGTCTCCAGAATTTACGATTTTACTAGCTGTAGTTAAAGTTAATTCTCTCCATTGTTTTGCTGAAATTTCTACTTACCGTGTTTCCCCGAAAATAAGACCCTGTCTTATATTTTTTTGAACCCCGAAATAAGTGCTTGGCCTTATTTTCGGGGAGGTCTTATTATTTTGGGGCACGTAGAGGAAACCAAAGGAAATGACGGGGACCGGCTGCGCGTGCATTTAAATATTTTCAGGGGGGGCTTATTTTAGCGCATGCACTCAAAAGCCCGATTGGGCTTATTATCAGGGGATGTCTTATTTTCGGGAAAACAGGGTATTTCTTTTTTTTTTAGCGAGCCTCTTTTTTAAATCTCTTTCTACTTTCACAAAGTGCCCTTCTAACGTAAATGGTGAATTTCTTCCCTTATCAAATCATAATTGATCCAATTGAGAAAGTCTCTTGACTGAATAAGGTTAATTTTAGATCACCAGACGTTCACTGTAACCCAAGGCTTGTTGAAGGTCTGTCTGAGGATGTTCAAACTGGGATCGCGCAGGGGGATAAGTCTTCGCGCTTAAAAACCCCTGTCACCATATCACAAACTAATTTCAAAAATCCTGGAACCCTTAATTAAAGAACAGAATAACTGAGTTTTTAATGGCCACCAAAATCCCAGACGGACTTTCTTTTGAGATCGCTGTTCCTCTAAGAAGCAACTTTTACATTGTGAATCATTCTTGGCAAAAGACCCATTTTATCGTTCGTTAATTCGTTCGTTCGTTCGTTCATTTGTATCCTGCCTTTATCATCTTTACAAGTAACTCAAGGTAGTAAAGATACCCAACACACTTTGCTCCTCCTATTTTCCTCATAACAATAACCCTGTGAGATGGATTGGACTCAAGAGAGAATGATTGGCCCAAAGTCACCCAGTCAGAACTAGGCCATCTCCTGGTGATTGGCTCAAAGCCACTCAGCTAGTTGTCATGCCTAAAGCAGAACTAGAACTCACCATCTCCTGGTGATTAGACCAAAGTCACCCACTTGGCTTTCACACCTAAGGCAGAACTAGAACTCACTGCCTCCTGGTGATTGGCTCAAAGCCACTCAGCTGGCTTTCATGCCTAAGCAGAACTAGAATTCACTGCCTCCTGGTGATTAGGCCAAAATCACCCACTTAGCTTTCATGCCTAAGGCAGAACTAGAATTCACTGTCTCCTGGTGATTGGGCCAAAGTCACCCACTTGGCTTTCATGCCTAAGGCAGGACTAGAACTCACCGTCTTCTGGTGTTTGGCTTAAAACCATCCAGCTGGCTTTCATGCCTAAGAAGAACTAGAACTCACCACCTCCTGGTGATTGGCTCAAAGCCACTCAGCTAGTTTTCATGCCTAAAGCAGAACTAGAACTCACCATCTCCTGGTGATTAGACCAAAGTCACCCACTTGGCTTTCACATCTAAGGCAGAACTAGAATTCACTGTCTCCTGGTGATTGGGCCAAAGTCACCCACTTGGCTTTCATGCCTAAGGCAGAACTAGAGCTCACTGTCTCCTGGTGATTGGGCCAAAGTCACCCACTTGGCTTTCATGCCTAAGGCAGAACTAGAACTCACTGTCTCCTGGTGATCAGGCCAAAGTCACGCAGTTGGCTTTCATGCCTAAGAAGAACTAGAACTCACCACCTCCTGGTGATTGGCTCAAAGCCACTCAGCTAGTTTTCATGCCTAAAGCAGAACTAGAACTCACCATCTCCTGGTGATTAGACCAAAGTCACCCACTTGGCTTTCATGTCTAAGGCAGAACTAGAATTCATAGTCTCCCAGATTCTAGCCCGGTGCCTCAGCCGCTGACTACAATCAATCACATGAATTTCCCTTCGCTGTGACAAATGCAACATTCTCATCAAAATCACCAACTCCCCTTTGACACAAAGTCCAGAAATCTAAGCAACGCCATTCGACTCTTATTAACATATACAACCTTATGACGCCAACTAGCTCTAGAAAATAGGGTAGTCCTCTCACAGGAAAATATAGTCTTCTCACAGGAAAATATAGTCCTCTCACAGGAAACCAGGCGTGGGTTACCTTTACTACCGGTTCGCATCGCGCCTGCGCTCTTCTGCAGGAGACGGACCCCAGGAAAAGATGCAGCTGCTTTAAAAAGCTACAGATAGACATTACATTTGAACATGTGGGAACTCCAACGTACTTCTGAAATTCTACTGTCTTAAATCTGTATTCCTCACCTAACAGGTTTCAGGATTTAGCTGTTAGGCTACAATCCTATTAAACTTCCCTGAGCACAAGCTTCGCTGAACTCGATGGGATTTTTTTTCCTAAGTAGCTAACTTTAGCACCGCGACGTTAAATCTTAACATAACATAGCTTAAGAATATTAATTGCTCTTGTTTTACAACTTGCTTTCAGCATAATACCCTAACTATTTATAAAACTCTTCTCTTTATAATAATTAATGAAACTACTGGTAAAAATAATTTACTACTCTTTTAGAAAGGTAATTAATGTTAATCGGGGGGTGGAAAAAAAACCAGGCATAGGTAACCTACTTCAAGGAGAAGCCTAGGTGTCAGGAAGGGCATCCAGCCAGTAAATGCTCAGCTCCATTTCGTCACCCTGACTCCAATCCCAGTGCAAGGGATTATAGCAGGGGTGAAATGCTCCCGGTTTGGACCGGATCAGACGATCCGGTAGCAATCGTGGTGGGTGGTTCGGCGATCCGGTAGCGGTGGTGGGGCGAAGCTCTGCCCACCCGCCTGGGTGTCGTTTCTTCGTGGTTTTAACCAAGAAGTAATGTGGTTTTTTTGCACATGTGAAGGTGTGTGCGCACATTTGATGCGTGTGCACGAGTGAGCGAAGCGAGCGCGAGCGCGCGGCGCGTGTACTTCTGAACTGGTAAGGAAGGTAAGTAGATTTCACCCCGGATTATAGGATTGATTAAAAGGGGAGGTAACATACTTCGAGGAGAAAGATAAGCATGAAAACATCACTGATGTTAACTAACGTCTAAATCGGGGGTGGGAATTCATTTAGACAACTAAATGAAAACAACTTGGCTGATCTCAGGAAGTTAAGGAGGATCGGTCCTGGTTAACATTTGGATGGAAGCCACCAGAGGAGAGAATCAAGTCAAAATACACCTCAACAAAGACACTAGCACTTGTGTATTGTTGCCAAGACGCCGACACGGCTGCATCCATGAAAGCACAAGGAGAATGAATTTCGCTTCTCCTCCGAGAAGCTTCTTCAGCTCTGACTGGATGGTGGAGGATGGAAGGATTGATATTCCTTGCAGACGGCTGGTCATTTGCATCCTTTTTAGTGAGTCGTTGAGGCCACTTGGAGGTTTGTCTGTGTTGTCGAAGAGGCCACCTCTTCGACGACAAAATTGAACAGCCCTCTCTCAACAGAGGGGGAGGGATACAACATCATCTGCCTCCAATCTACAACACAGATCCTTTCAGTAGTTCCAAGAAGGCTCTCCACACCCATTTGCACAACTCAGGTGACCCTGAGGACACAGATAAAGCTCCAAGTGGCCTCAACAGCTCCCTAAAAAGGATGCAAATGATCAACTGTCTGCAAGGAGTATCAATCCTTCCCTTCCCCACCATCCAGTCAGAGCTGAAGAAGCTTCTCGGATGAGAAGCAAAACATCTTCAAAGATTCACTTAACAACCGGGAGACTATCCTATCACCGCAGTGATTCACTTAACAACTCTGGCAAACAATTTCGCAAAAATGGAGCAAACTCCCTTGACACGTTTCACCGAGCGACAGAAATTTTGGGCTCCATTGGGGTTGTAAATTGGGGATGGCCTGTCCCATATTCTCCTATGCTTGAAAGAGATGTTTTAAACTCAAAGGGCCTCCACCCAGCCAAAAACGTGGACGCTGAAACGAGCAACTCACCATCCGCCTAGTTTTCAATCCCCAAACCAGGGAAAACATCGCTGAAGCCCACATAGTGCTGATTGTGGTGGTGTTGTTTTTTTTGTAAACATGTTCTCCCTCGAAACAACAGGACCTCTTGGACTCTGGAGGGAAATCTTGAACCCGTTTCCCCCACAGAGCCAGTCCCAGGTCAATAAGGGGATCAGTTCCTACGGTGTGGTTGACACCACAAATACAGATGACTGAGAGGGGTTGAGAGAATGGCCCGTTGGCAAGCCACCTGCCGTGTACGGTGGCGGTGAAGACATTTCTCGGCTTCCGCGTTCGGGCCTGACGAGGGGAAAATGGCAGAGGGAGTCCGACGGACAACCGGAGTTGGTCGCCGGGCTGGATGGTCTTGAGGGAATCCGTAAATTGGATGAGCTGAGGATCATGGGTAAAGTCTCCATCTGGTAGCTTCGGAGGGAGAACCTGACGGGGGCCCGCGAGGTGGGCTTCGGCCTCAGGCAGGTGCAGCAATACACGGCGACGAAAGACCCCACGAAAATGAAAGCGACAAAGATGGAGCCGACGATGAGGAAGGGGATGTAGGTGGGCTCTGAGGAAAAGGAGAGAGAGAGAGGATCACGATCAGCCCTGAGTTGACGGAGACTCAAATTATTCAAGATATTCTTTGGTGTTCCCCAAGGTCATATCATCCCAACCGCTCTTTATAACATAGCTATTCTGAGCCAGCTCCCCAAACACGACAAACCCTCTGAAGTGAACTCAAAGATTCCTTTATTAGGAGCGCCGGCAGCCTCGGCAAAAAGTTTCTCTCTCAAGTCCATCCGTCCGTCCGGAAGATGAATAGTTGTCTGCCATATCTATTCATCTCCGCCCCCTTTTATCCCGAGAGCTAGGGTGGGGCTTCGCTAGCAGCGGTGGCTCTTCCGTCCCAAGGACCGGCCCATAGATTTCCACTGCTCTCCTCTCCTCTGCCTTCTGTGCATCTGTGCGTCAGGCACTGGACCCAGCTGTTCCTCCTCTTCCTCATCAGCCACCTCCAGACCTGGGGGCTGTTGACTGTCCGTCTGAGGGCTGACAGACAGCCCAGGCTCCGCCTCTCTCTCTCTCTCTCCGCCAGCTCCATTCCCCCTTCCCCCTCGGAGCTCTCCGGTTGCCCTGATGCTGACTCTGACTCCCACGCCTCCTCCTCTGATTTGGCTGCTAGAGGGACCGGTGGCCGACAGACCACAACAATAACAAACCAAGGTATGGCTTATATCTATTTTAACAAAATATATATGGCTAATTTAGAAAGACCTCTGTGAGTACAGGTAGTCCTCAACGTACGACCACAATTCAGCCCCAAACTTATGTTGCTAAGCGGGACAGCTGTTGAGTACATTCTGTCCCATTTTACGATCTTCCTTGCCACCGTTGTTAAGCAAATCACTGCAGTGGTTAAGTCAGGGACGCGGTTGTTCAGCGGCTCTGGCTCCCCCCCTTGATGTTGCTGGTCAGAAGGTCGCTAAAGGGAATCACGTGACCCCCCCCTCCGGGACACTTCAACCGTCACAAATACGAGTCTGAATTTTAATCCGGTCACCATGGGGATTCTGCAACGGTCGTTAAGTGTGGAAAAAAGGTCATAAGTCGCTTTTTTCAGTGCCGTTGTAACTTGGAACGGTCCCTAAATGAACGTAAGACGAGGACGACCTGTAATCATTGACTCGTGGGGTACAGAGAGACATCAATGTCAGTTTTTCAAGGGACCACACAAAATATCAGCAGATATTTTTGTAAGTTTTGATGTTCGCTTCAAAGTCCAAAAGTCTCATTTTGGGGCTCGACAGTCCTTCCTTCCATCTAACAAGCTTACCTTTCCTCAGATTAGCCAAGATTAATCAGATTTGTCAGCATATAAAATTATCCTTCAATTGAAACCTCGAGGTGACTTTCCATCTTGAACCTTTTTATTTCTAATTAACTCCCTTCCATGAGAGGCGAAATGCAGGTTGATATCGATTATTGGCTGAAAACTTCCTACTGCTTAAATCCACCTGAAATCCCGTTTTTTTTCCCAAAAAACTGTTGGCTCTTCATCATTTTTGCAATCTCACGTTTTTCTAAATAATAGTCTGAGAAGAACTTTTCATCCAAACAGAAGGGAAGGAGGGAGGGAGAGAGGGAAGGAGGGGAAGGAAGGAAGGAAGGAAGGAAGGAAGGAAGGAAGGAAGGAAGGAAGGAAGGAAGGAAGGAAGGAAGGAAGGAAGGAAGGGACAGAGGGAGGGAGAGAAGGAGGGGAATGGAGGAAGAAGAAGGAAGGAAGGAAGAGAAAAAAAGAAAAGGGAGGGAGGGAGGAGAATGGAGGGAGAAGAAGGAAGAAAGAAAGAAAGGGAGGGAGGGAGGGAGGAAAGAAGGGAGGGAGGAAAGAGACTGGAGGGAGAAAAAGGAAGGAAGGATAGAAGGAAAGAAGGAAGGAAAGGACAGAAGGAAGGAAAGAAGGGAGGGAGGAGACTGGAGGGAGAAGAAGGAAAGAAGGAAGGAAAGAAGGAAAGAAGAGAGGGAGGGAGGAGGGAGAAGAAGGAAGGAAGGGAAGGAAAGGAAGGAAGGAATGAAGGATAGAAGGAAAGAAGAAAGGAAAGAAGGGAGGAAGGGAGGAAGGAAGGAAAGGAGGGAGGAGACTGGAGGGAGAAGAAGGAAGGAAGGAAAGAAGGGAGGGAGGGAGGAGACTGGAGGGAGAAGAAGGAAGGAAGGAAAGAAGGAAGGAAGGAAAGGAAGGAAAGAAGGGAGGGAGGAAGGAGACTAGAGGGAGAAGAAGGAAGGAAGGAAAGGAAGGAAAGAAGGGAGGGAGGGAGGAGACTGGAGGGAGAAGAAGGAAGGAAGGAAAGAAGGAAGGAAGGAAAGGAAGGAAAGAAGGGAGGGAGGGAGGAGACTAGAGGGAGAAGAAGGAAGGAAAGGAAGGAAAGAAGGGAGGGAGGAAGGAGACTGGAGGGAGAAGAAGGAAGGAAGGAAGGAAGGAAGGAAGGAAGGAAGGAAGGAAAGGAAGGAAGGAAGGAAAGAAGGGAGGGAGGAGAATGGAGGGAGAAGGAAGGAAGGAAGGAAGGAAGGAAGGAAGGAAGGAAGGAAGGAAGGAAGGAAGGAAGGAAGGAAGGAAGGAAGGAAGGAAGGAGAAGAAAGAGGGGGAGGCAAACTATAGAATTAGATGCTATACAGACTCCCTTAGGTAGGCAGAAAAACCCAGAAGGCAAATGTCTACCTAGCATCAAGGAACTTCTGTTAGTTTGCTCCAGTTTGGAAACTACAGTTCTCAAATCCTGGTTTGAGGCCTTAGTCTTCTTAACGAGGCCCCAAATTGTTGGGGGGGGGGCAGAGGCTGACCCTATAAACCGCTTACAGAGGGTTGTATAAATCCCTGTAAAAGCGGTATATAAGTCTAAGAGCTATTGCTATGAATAAGTGACGCCTTTATTTTAAGGCACCTTCCAACATCACAATCGCTACACATACCATAAATCTACAACGGGGATAAATATGACGAAATAAACATTAAAATCGAAAACTGCTAAATAACTATGGCGGGGAATGGGAAATGCGCTTAGCACCTTCGGCTGCTAGTTTGCACCATTATTTCAGAATTAAACTTCCCTGAAGTCAAAGAGGGATCCCACATATATTTACAAACCGTTTTGAAGATTTATTTATTTTATTTTATTAAGATGAAGGATTTGAACACAAGAGTTTTGATTTCTCAACCTTGATGCCTGCTTGGTAGCACCTTTCCTTTTTAAAAAATAATAATAATAATAACCCTGCCTGCCTGGCAGATGAATCCTATGAATTATTATCGTTTGCGTGGCATCCCGTGGCATTTAACTCGCCGGTTATAAGAGCAGCCTGGAAACTCCTTAGAGTAGATCCTATGTACCCTAAGGAGTTTCCTGGCTGCCTATCATTTAATAATTTTAATTATTTTTAAATTTTGTCTGTCTTTGTGCTTTTAATCAGGCTGTACACCGCCCTGAGTCCTTCGGGAGAAGGGCGGTATAGAAATAAAATTAATAAATAATAAAATAAATAAGAGCCTTGGTAGTACAGTGGTCTAAGGCACCCTGTTATTAAGCTGGTTATTAAGACAGCTGCCTGCAATTACTGCAGGATTCGAATCTCGCCAAGGCTCAAGGTTGACTCAGCCTTCCATCCTTTCTAAGGTAGGTAAATTGAGGACCCAGTTTGTGGGGGCAATAAGCCGACTTTGTATAAAATATACAAAAGTATGAAGACAATTGCTTAACGCATTGTAAGCCATCCTGAGTCTCCGGAGAAGGGCGGCAGATAAATCAAATTAATTAAATAAATAAATAAATAAATAAATAAATAAATAAATAAATAAATAAATAGATAGATAGATAGATAGATAGATAGATAGATAGATAGATAGATAGATAGATAGATCCGCAAATGAATTGAGGCTTAGGATCCCTCAAAAAGGAACAGTGCTCCTAACCTTCTTCCTCGATTGGGTCGAGAAGGGCTGCGCGGGAAGAGAGAGAGAGATCCTCTTCTCTGTCTCTTATAGCGAATCTAGCAGATTTTCTAGCGCGCGATCCTAGGCATGACAACTCTGTAGTAAAGTTTCCGGCTTTCAAGGGGCTCGCCCGGCCCCACGTTGCGCGGCTCCCCGGATCCGAAAGAAGCCCCTTCAAAGCGCTCCGAGTTGCGCGGCTGGGATTTGGGCTGCGCGGCTTTAAAAAGAAGAGGCGCGCAAAAGTGCGCAAACGAGGTTCTTGACCGGGGAAGTGGGGTTTAAATAATAATGAAATAAAAAAAAAAAAGCTTTGACTAATATTTCTTTAGGATAACTAAGCCAAAGTGGCCAGGACTGGGGGTTTTTTTTGTAATTTTTTAAAAAAACAGTGAAATTGCAATTAAATCACACACAGCCCCCAACCGCCAAGCAATCTTCTAGTCCTCAAGAAGATGCATGGATGGGGAACGCAGGCAATAGGAAGACCCTTCCCTCGAAAAGAGGTGCAACTGAATTTCGGCTGCCACGGGCGCAAGGGAAGCCTCCCTCCGACCAACCACATCCTCAACCCTCCTTGCAAAAGACGCGCAAGGAAAGCCGGGCGCGCCCACCTGCCCTCAAACCCCCTACTCACCACCCACCCACAAGACACTCACGGGGGTTCCCCGCCGGGACCTGGGGCTCGGGATCGTCTGCGCACCCGCCTTGCTCCAAGCGCGCCTCGCTGGCGGCGCAACAATAGCGCAAGGCGCAGGAACCGCAGCAGATGGCTGCGTCCGGAGTGTCGAAGCGTTCCGGGCAGAGGAATCCTCCGTGGGATCTACCCTGCGCGTCTTTCCAGCCGTGGCAGTACTCGCCGGCGGGGGGTTTCTGCGCAAGGACCCCCCAGCGCCCAGCCAAGCAGCAGCCCAGGAATAGAAAGCGCAGCCACGCGGCGCCCATGGCTTCTGCGCGGGGATGCTCCTATCTTCAGAGCCCCTGGTTGATTGTGTCTCCCCTCCCTCCTGGGAGGTCCCGGGGCAGAGTAGGGGGTGGGTGGGGGGAAATACTCCCCCCCCTCTCTCTCCGCTGAGAACACCCAGCTAGACTTCAGGGAGACCCCCCCCACCTCTCCAAAAAAAGGGCAGTGGTCAGCCATCAATAGGAGAGGTGCTTTGCCACTGGGGGTCTTGGCCAAAGGATGCCCTGAAAGACCAGGGCAAGGGGGTGTCTGTGGGGCAGAAGGAGGGAGAAACAATCCCCCCCCCCAGATGTCTGAGAAGCAGGGGTGAAATGCTCCCGGTTCGGACCGGATTGCCCGATCCGGTAGGGATGGAGGCGGGTGGTTCAGAGAACCTGTAGCAGAGCTATCCAGGAGCCTGGATAGCTCTGCAGACTAAAAGCACTGTAATTTAACATCAGCTGTCTGCAATTAAAGTAAGTTCGAATCTTGCCAGGCTCAAGGTTGACTCAGCCTTCCATCCTTTCTAAGGTAGGTCAATTGAGGACCCAGTTTGTAGGGGCAATAAGCTGACTTTGTATAAAATATACAAAAGTATGAAGGCTATTGCTTAATGCACTGTAAGCCGCCCTGAGTCTCCGGAGAAGGGCGGCATATAAATCAAATTAAAAAAAAAAAATCCCTGCCCCCCCCACCCCATGCCCAGCTGAGCCGCGCAATCATCAGAGGCTTTTTTTTTTTTTTTACTTTTAAAAGCATTTTTTCTACAATCTCTTCGGCCCAAAAATGCTTTTAAAAGTTAAAAAAAAAAGCCTCTGATGATGGCACGGGATCGTCAGAGGCATTTAAAAAAAACAAAACCTTTTTTTCTTTTAAATGCCTCTGACGATCCCAGCTGAGTTGCCTGATCGGCAGAGGCTTTTTTAAAAAGAGGTTGTAGGAAAAAAATGCTTTTAAAAGTAAAAAAAAAAAAAGCCTCTGATGATTGGGTGGCTCAGCTGGGATCGTCAGAGGCATTTAAAAGAAAAAAAAACCTTTTTTTCTTTTAAATGCCTCTGACGATCCCAGCTGAGATGCCTGATCGGCAGAGGCTTTTGAAAAAGAGGTTGTAGAAAAAATGCTTTTAAAAGTTAAAAAAAAAAGCCTCTGATGATCCGCCCCGCTCAGCTGGGATCGTCAGAGGCACTTAAAAGAAAAAAAAACCCTTTTTTTTCTTTTAAATGTCTCTGACGATCCCAGCTGAGATGCCTGATCGGCAGAGGCTTTTGAAAAAGAGGTTGTAGAAAAAATGCTTTTAAAAGTTTAAAAAAAAAAGCCTCTGATGATCCGCGCCGCTCAGCTGGGATCGTCAGAGGCACTTAAAAGAAAAAAAAAATACTTTTTTTCTTTTAAATGCCTCTGACGATCCCAGCTGAGTTGCCTGATCGGCAGAGGCTTTTTAAAAAGAGGTTGTAGAAAAAATGCTTTTAAAAGTTAAAAAAAAAAGCCTCTGATGATCCGCGCCGCTCAGCTGGGATCATCAGCGGCACTTAAAAGAAAAAAAAATACTTTTTTTCTTTTAAATGCCTCTGACGATCCCAGCTGAGTTGCCTGATCGGCAGAGGCTTTTTAAAAAGAGGTTGTAGAAAAAATGCTTTTAAAAGTGAAAAAAAAAATGGCCACACCCACCCAGTCACATTACCCCCCCACCACTAAGCCACGCCCACAGAACCGGTAGTAACAAATTTTAGATTTCACCACTGCTGAGACTGAGGAACATTTGGGAGATCCCCCAAACTTGGCGCCAATTGGCGATGCCGGCAGGAAGTAGAATGGAGTTGACGGGGAAGATGACCTCAAGGTTAACTGAACACGGACAAATTCTTCCCGTCAGAAGAGGCTAGTTGGGCCGAGCCTTTTTATTTATTTATTTTTTAAATTGTTTTATTTATAGGGTTGTTTTTTCCTTCCTTTAACATCCATAAATGCTTGGTGAACCGTGTAGTATTCTCTGGGTCAATATATTTTAAGCACGGTACTAGGCTGTGAAGCCGTCACTCTGCTGAACGACTCATTCCCACAACACTGTCAAATAATTTACCAAGACTGTTTTTACTATTATTCTTCTCTTCCTTACTAGTATCTCTCTCTTCCCACTTACTATAATAACCGTGTTGCTTGTATCTTTCAATTTATATTGTTTTTACTTGTTTCCTAGTACGATTTGATAGCTTGTTAGTAACCTTGACTCTCACTGAGTGTTGTATTTTTTTATTCTTGATGAATGTATTTTATTCTCCTTATGTACACTGGAGAGCATAGACACCTAAGACAAATTCCTTGGGTGTCCAATCACACTTGGCCAATAAAGAATTCTATTCAATTCTGTTCTGTTCTGTTCTATTCCTTCTCTAATTCTATTCTATTCTATTCTACTCTACTCTACTCTACTCTACTCTACTCTACTCTACTCTACTCTACTCTATGCTACTCTACTCTACCTTTATTCTACTCTATTCTATTCTATTCTATTCTATTCTATTCTACTCTACTCCTGTTCTGTTCTGTTCTGTTCTGTTCTGTTCTATTCCTTTGCTAATTCTATTCTATTCTATTCTATTCTATTCTATTCTATTCTATTCTATTCTATTCTATTCTATTCTATTCTACTCTACTCTACTCTACTCTACCTTTATTCTACTCTATTCTATTCTACTCTACTTCTATTCTATTCTATTCTATTCTATTCTACTCTACTCTACTCTACTCTACTCTACTCTACTCTACTCTACTCTACTCTACTCTACTCTACTCTGCTCTACTCCTATTCTGTTCTGTTCTGTTCTGTTCTGTTCTGTTCTGTTCTATTCTATTCCTTCTCTAATTCTATTCTATTCTATTCTATTCTATTCTATTCTATTCTATTCTATTCTATTCCATTCCACTCCACTCCACTCCACTCCACTCCACTCCACTCCACTCCACTCTACTCTACTCTACTCTACTCTACTCTACTCTACCTTTATTCTACTCTATTCTATTCTACTCTACTTCTATTCTATTCTATTCTATTCTACTCTACTCTACTCTACTCTACTCTACTCTACTCTACTCTACTCTACTCTACTCTACTCCTATTCTGTTCTGTTCTGTTCTGTTCTGTTCTATTCTATTCCTTCTCTAATTCTATTCTATTCTATTCTATTCTATTCTATTCTATTCTATTCTATTCTATTCTATTCTATTCTATTCTATTCCATTCCACTCCACTCCACTCCACTCCACTCTACTCTACTCTACTCTACTCTACTCTACTCTACCTTTATTCTACTCTATTCTATTCTACTCTACTTCTATTCTATTCTATTCTATTCTACTCTACTCTACTCTACTCTACTCTACTCTACTCTACTCTACTCTACTCTACTCTACTCCTATTCTGTTCTGTTCTGTTCTGTTCTGTTCTATTCTATTCCTTCTCTAATTCTATTCTATTCTATTCTATTCTATTCTATTCTATTCTATTCCACTCCACTCCACTCCACTCCACTCCACTCCACTCCACTCTACTCTACTCTACTCTACTCTACTCTACCTTTATTCTACTCTATTCTATTCTACTCTACTTCTATTCTACTTTACTCCTATTCTATTCTATTCTATTCTATTCTATTCTATTCTATTCTATTCTATTCTATTCTATTCTATTCTATTCTATTCTATTCTATTCTATTCTATTAATAATATTATTTAGTTATACATAATCACAATAATGAACTGAGCCTTGAACTCTGGGCTCCTTGTTGCTGTCTGAGCTGGATGTCTTTCATATTGGCACTAGATGCCACGTTAGATACCTTCACCCTAACCCAACTCAATTCTAGCACTGATGATGTTACCTAGTTAGGTCACGAAATAACTGTGAGAAAACCACCAAGCTCAGAAAGCACCGAGGACCCCACAGTCCCCCCCCCCACTCCTCCTCTCTGCAAATCCCACACCCTTCCAGCACTGATGATGTTATCTAGCTGGGTCGTGAAACGTCTCCAAGAAAACAACCAAGCTCAGAGAGAGCACCAAGGACCCCATAGTCCTCCCTCCCTCCCTCCTCCTCCTCCTCCTCTTCCTCCTTTCTGCAAATCCCACCTCCTTCAGACTTTGATGATATTACCTAATTTATGTCACGGAATTTCTGCGAGAAAACCACCAAAAACTCAGAAAGCATTGAGGACCTCACAGTCCCCCCCCCTCACTCCTTCTCTCTGCAAATCCCACTCCCTTCCAGCACTGATGATGTTACCTAGCTGGGTCGTGAAACGTCTCCAAGAAAACAACCAAGCTCAGAGAGAGCACCAAGGACCCCATAGTCCTCCCTCCCTCCTCCTCCTCCTCCTCCTCTTCCTCCTTTCTGCAAATCCCACCTCCTTCAGACTTTGATGATATTACCTAATTTATGTCACGGAATTTCTGCGAGAAAACCACCAAAAACTCAGAAAGCATTGAGGACCCCCAGAGTGGCCTTGAGGACAAGGAACTCCGACCTCAGCCTGAAAGTTTATCTAGACGCCACGAATCGGAGCCCCGCACACACACACACCCATTTGTGTTTGTGAGTCTTTTTTCATTTTTTTCTTTCTGTCTCTCCTGCTTGGCTGTCAGAGCAATTACGATTTACAGCCGTCATGCAAAGAGCCGTGTGGTTAACTGGGCAACTTCCCCCTCCCCCCCCCGCCCGCCCCAGTCACTTCCTATTTGCAATGCTCTGGTGCCTGCATTGCTGGGATTCCCAGGGTGGAGTCTGCAGATAATAAATAAGCCGTTGGGTAACCGGGATTTAAGGGCTGATGCGTTATTCCATGCAGTCAGTTCAAAGAACGAGAAGGAGGCTGCCAGACTGAAGCGGTTTGTGGTATATAGGTAACCCTTGACTTAATGAGCACCAATAGAGCCCCAGATTTCTGGGGCTAAGTGAGAAATTTGGTATTTATTTATTTATTCATTCATTCATTCATCTATTCATCTATATTTATTTCTGTCTTAATACAGATAGTCCTCAACTTACCACCACAATTGAGCCCCAAATTTCTGTGGCTGTAAGAAATGTGGTATTTATTTATTTATTTATTTATTTATTTATTTATTTATTTATTTATTTATTTATTCATTCATTCATTCATTCATTCATCCATCCATTCATCCATTCATCTATTTATTTATGTATCAATACAGATAGTCCTCAATTTACCACCACAATTGAGCCCCAAATTTCTGTGGCTAAGTGAGAAATGTGGTATTTATTTATTTGTTCATTCATTCATTCATCCATTCATCTATTTATTTATGTATCAATACAGATAGTCCTCAACTTACCACCACAACTGAGCCTCAAATTTCTGTGTCTAAGTGAGAAATGTGGTATTTATTTATTTATTTATTCATTCATTCATTCATCTATTCATCTATTCATCTATTTATTTATGTATCAATACAGATAGTCCTCAATTTACCACAATTGAGCCCTAAATTTCTGTGGCTAAGTGAGAAATTTAGTATTCATTGATTGATTGATTGATTCATTCATTCATTCATTCATTCATTCATCTATTCATGTATATTTATTTCTGTCTTAATACAGGTAGTCCTCAATTTACCAATACATTGAGCCCCAAATATCTGTGGCTAAATGAGAAATGTGGTATTCATTCATTCATTCATTCATTCATTCATTCATTCATTCATTCATTCATTCATTCATCTATTCATCTATTTATTTATATATTAATACAGGTAGTCCTCAACTTACCACCACCATTGAGCCCCAAATTTCTGTGGCAAAGTGAGACATTTGTTAAGGGAATTTCGCCTGCATTTTACGACTTTTCTCGCCACATTGGTTAAGTGAATCACTGCAGCTGCTCAATTAGTAACCTGATTGTTAAGTGAATCTGGTTTCCCCGTTGACTTTGCTCATCAGAAGCTTGCAAAAGGGAATTGCGTGACCGACCCCAGGAGGCTGCAACGGTCATAAACGTGAGCCAGTTCCCAAGTGTCGTGAATTTTGATCACGTGAGCGTGGGGATGCTGCAACTGTCATAAGTGTGAAAAACGGACATAAGCCACATGTTTTCCGAACTTTGAATGGTCATTAAGTGAACTGTTGTAAATCAAGGAAGACCTGTGCTGTTACTTGTACGACTTATAAATGCTGTGAATGTCTTAACAGGACTTTGATATGACAGTAGGTGGGGTGTAACCTGAATGTAGCATGCACATCGTAAATTAATTATTATTGTTGTTATTTTTTGTGCGTGATGCTGGTTTGTATTGTATGTAATTAATTATAATTAATAATTATATGTATTATATGCATGCCCTAAATAACACTATGTAAGTGTAGTTCAATATTCTTTCTGTTTCAATAGGAAATCAAACTTTCTCCCTCTTTTGTTGATGAACGAACAATAGATTTCATGGGTCCAGTAGGAAAATAAACTAGCAAAGGTGGCTGAACATTGCCATCTAGTGTTCAAACAGTGGCATAAACCTTCTTTTCAACCTCCGAGGTGGCTAACCTGAAGCCACGTCATGGCTCTCTGCTTTTGTAGGAATGCCTTTATTTTCCGTGCAGAAGATGGCTCCAGAATGCTTACAGATCCAGTTCTACAGAGGAATGATTGAGTCTGTCATCTGCACCTCCATCACTGTCTGGTTTGGCTCTGCAACCCAACAAGACAGACACAGACTTCAGAGGATCATTAGAACTGCAGAAAAAAATAATGACTACCAACCTGCCTTCCATGGAGGACCTGTACACTGCACGAGTCAAAAAGAGGGCTGGGAAAATATCTACAGACCCCTCACATCCTGGACATAAACTGTTTCAACTCCTACCCTCAAAATGACGCTATAGAGCACTGCACACCAGAACAACTAGACACAAGGACAGTTTTTTCCCAAACGCCATCACTCTGCTAAACAAATAATTCCCTCAACATAGTCAAACTATTTACTAAGTCTGCATTACTATTAATCTTCTCATCTTCTTATCATTCCCACCACCCATCTCCTCCCACTTATGACTGTATGACTGTAACCTTGTTGCTGGTATCCTTATGATTTATATTGACTTTTTCTTATGGCTATCATTAAGTGTTGTACCTTTTGATTCTTGAGGAATGCATCTTTTCTTTTATGTACACCGATTGTCTTGGTGCGTATGCACCCAGGACAAATTGCTTGTGTGTCCAATCACACTTGGCCAATAAAGAATTCTATTCTATTCTATTCTATTCCATTCCATTCCATTCCATTCCATTCTATTCTATTCTATTCTATTCTATTCTATTCTATTCTATTCTATTCTATTCTATTCTATTCTATTCTATTCTATTCTATTCCATTCCATTCCATTCCATTCCATTCTATTCTATTCTATTCTATTCTATTCTATTCTATTCTTCCATTCTATTCCATTCCATATTTTCTATTCTATTCTATTCTATTCTATTCTATTCTTCCATTCCATTCCATTCCATTCCATTCCATTTCGTATTTTCTATTCTATTCTATTCTATTCTATTCTATTCTATTCTTCCATTCCATTCCATTCCATTCCATTCCATTCCACTCCATTCCATATTTTCTATTCTATTCTATTCTATACTATTCTATTCTATTCTATTTATTCTATTCTATTCTATTCAGTCCTGTTCAACAAATGTTCCTTTGGAGGTAAATTAAAAGATGGAGATGGAGATGGAGATAAAGATGATGGAGGTGGACATGCTTGTCCAAAAAAAACCTGCAGAAGAGGAGGAAGAAGAAGGAGAAGAGGAAGGAGAAGGGGAAGAGGAAGGGAAGAGGAAGAAGAAGAAGGGGAAGGAGAAGGCGAAGGAGGAGGAAAAGGAGAAGGAGAAGGAGAAGAGGAAGGAGAAGGGGAAGAGGAAGGGAAGAGGAAGAAGAAGAAGGGGAAGGAGGAGGAGGAAAAGGAGAAGGAGAAGGAGAAGAGGAAGGGGAAGGGGAAGAGGAAGGGAAGAGGAAGAAGAAGAAGGGGAAGGAGAAGGAGGAGAAGGAGGAGGAGGAGAAGAAGAAGAAGGAGGAGGAGGAGGAGGAAAAGGAGAAGGAGAAGGAGAAGAAGAAGAAACTTTTTTTCTTGGATGAGAAGCCTCTTGAAAAAACACCTTTGGGACAACCAGGACCTGGAGGACTTGAGAATCTCCACAGACACTTATCTATGCTATGTTAGCCATCATGGATAAGCTTCATGCTTCTGTTTAAAAAGGGAAGAACATTCCCCAGCCTGAAAAACCAGGATTGTGCTGCTGTATCCCTTTCTTTTTCTTTTTTTTAAAAAAAGCAACAATTAGAATTTGCTTTATCGTTCACGTGTTTTTGTGTGCTACCGAGGAAGAGACGGAAAGTTGGCATCTGTTTTTAAATGCATTTTCCGATCTGTCAGAGCTAACAATCCAATTTTTCAGCTGGGTGTTGTTGTTTTTTTTAATCAGTATTTAATTCAGCAAGCGGTAACCTTTCATTTCCGTGGCTCTGTTTTGTTCTACCTTGCAATCAGAGCTCTGGCTCTCCAAGCCAATTAGAACCTCACCAGAAGCACTTGGCAAATTATTTTACTGTCAGAAACAATTTGGTTTTATTTTGACACCAAATCTGATTTGAGGTCAAGAGTCCACATCGCTCAGGCTCTCCTAATTGGCTGGCAAGAATAGGAAATGGACGGTACCCGGAACATTAGGCTGTGCATTATTTATGGGTTCGGCGCATTGTACCGCTACTTATCAAAATCTCGCAGTCCACTTTATGTTATCGTGTAATAAATACTAAATTGAGACGAGAGATATGGAAAGAATAGACTAGACTAGACTAGACTAGACTAGAATAGAATAGAATAGAATAGAATAGAATAGAATAGAAAATATTGAATGGAACGGAATGGAGTGGAGTGGAATAGAGTAGAGTAGAGTAGAATGGAGTGGAGTGGAGTGGAACGGAACAGAACAGAACAGAACAGAACAGAACAGAACAGAACAGAATAGAATAGAATAGAATAGAATAGAATAGAAAATATTGAATGGAACGGAATGGAGTGGAGTGGAATAGAGTAGAGTAGAGTGGAGTGGAACGGAACGGAACAGAATAGAATAGAATAGAATAGAAATAAATGGAATAGAATAGAATAGAATAGAATAGAATAGAATAGAATAGAATAGAATAGAATAGAATAGAATAGAATAGAATAGAATAGAATAGAAAATATGGAATGGAATGGAATGGAATGGAATGGAGTGGAGTGGAGTGGAATGGAACAGAACGGAACGGAATGGAATAGAAATAAATGGAATGGAATGGAATGGAATGGAATGGAATGGAATGGAATGGAATGGAATGGAATGGAATAGAATAGAATAGAATAGAATAGAATAGAATAGAATAGAATAGAATAGAATAGAATAGAACAGAATAGAATAGAATAGAACAGAATAGAATAGAATAGAAAATATGGAATGGAATGGAATGGAATGGAATGGAATGGAATGGAATGGAATAGAATAGAATAGAATAGAATAGAATAGAATAGAATAGAATAGAATAGAATAGAATAGAATAGAATAGAACAGAATAGAATATTGGAATAAAGAAAAGAATAGGAATAAAGCAGAGGAAAATTAGAACTTTAATTCTAATTAGAATTAGAATTAGAAATAGGGCCCTTCCTTCCCCAAAACAATGTTATCCGCTCATCACAGAAAAGAGAATGACAAATTTGTAACAGTCCACTTCGGATCGCGTGGGGCGTCCCGACTTAAAAGCTCGGGGCTCCCGAATGGATGGATGACTTTTCTATAGGGTTTCTACAGGGAGCCCCTTTCTTCATTGTGACTTTTGCAGAAATGAACCCACGGATGCAGTTCAGCCGCCGTCAAAGCTCTTTTGAAAGGACACGAATCTCGGTGGAGGAACGGAGGGCCCCTCTCAGTGTCTCCCATCAAAATTAATGACATTTAACCGGGTTTTAATGCGCCGGATTCAGCCATGCCAGTCAAATAGCGTCTGTGGGTATTGGAGGGAAGCAGGAATCTCACTCTGTCTGCAAAACTACCTGCTCATTTAAAAAAATTTTAAAAAGGAAAAAGAAAAAAAAAATACAGATTTATCTACGAGGGCAGCTCACAAATGCAGGTGGCCCCCGACTTACGACCACGAATTGAGCCCAACGTTTGTGTTGCTAAGTGAGACACTGGTGAAAGTGGCTTCCGGCTCATCTTACGAACTTACCTGCCACAGTTGTTAAGTGAATTACTACCGCTAAGTTGTTGTTAAGTGTCTGGATTTCGGTCATGTGACCCTGGGGATGCTGCAACGGTCGTAAGTGTGAAAAGCCGTCATAAGTCCCTTTTCTCGGTGCTGTTGTAACTTTGAAGGGTCACTAAAGAATGGTTGCAAGTTGAGAACTGCCTGTAAACAATAAAAACCTCATCAAGATTTCACTGGCTCCATCCGGTTCGTCTCTTCCCAATCCTGTCCTTCGGATCATGCAGATTTTTCCAATCAAATCCAGGTAGTCCTCGATTTACGACCACAACTGAGCGCGCATCCCCCATTTTGTTTTTGGTTGTTAAGTAAAACCTGCATTAAGTGAGTTTTGTCCCGGGTTTTCACGACTTTTTTTGCCACCGTTCTTAAGTGAACCTCTGAAGCTTTTCATTCAGTAACACGGTCGTTAAAGTGAACCTGGCTTGCCCCGTTGATTTCTTAGCTGGTGAGAAGGTCGCAAAAGGGGATCACGTTGACCCCCCCCCTTCAACCGTCATAAATACGAGTCAGTTGCCAAGCATCTGAATTTTGACGTCTGGAATTCTGCAACGGTCGTAACTGTGAAAAACAGTCATAAGTCCCTTTCCTCAGCGCCGTTGTCACTTTGAACCGTCACTAAACCTCGACTTACAACCGTCCTCGACATACAACCGTCCTCGTTGTAAGTCGAGGACTACCTGTAGCTAGGGACGGTAAAAACGTGGTGATTTTTTTTCTCCCTTTTTTAATTTTTTAAAAGAGAAAATCTCCTTTTGGTGGAGTCTTCTTCCAATCGGAGCGAGAATTTAATCGCCGCGAGGAAGGTCCTCATTGATTAAATTAGGACGTAAAAGATGACTCAGTCCCTCCCCTTGATGATGAATTGCACGCCCAGGTGGGAAAACGCTGACGAACGATTTTTTTTTTTAAAAAAATGATTAGGATCTCTTGATGAAATGAATGAGCCCTGTATTTGCATGCAAAACTGATGAGGTTTATTATTATTTTATTTTTTTAATTATTGAATTGAGTTTCATTCTTTTTCAGGAAGAAAGAGCGTCTGCAAATTTCCAAAACAACAACTTGGTCACGAATGGCAGACTGGTCCCCAACCTTGGCAGCTTTTAAGAACTTGTGGACTTCAACTCCCAGAATTCTATTCTATTCTATTCCATTCCATTCCATTCCATTCCATTCCATTCCATTCTATTCTATTCTATTCTATTCTATTCTATTCTATTCTATTCTATTCTATTCTATTCCACTCCATCCCATTTATTTCTATTCTATTCTATTCCATTCCATTCCATTCCATTCTAATTCTTCATTCTATTCTATTCTATTCTATTCTATTCTATTCTATTCTATTCTATTCTATTCCATTCCATTCCATTCCATTCCATTCTAATTCTTCATTCTATTCTATTCTATTCTATTCTATTCTATTCTATTCTATTCTATTCTGTTCTGTTCTATTCTGTTCTGTTCTATTCTATTCCCCTTCCCTTCCCTTCCCTTCCCTTCCATTTTATTTATTCTAATCTAATTCTTCGTTCCATCATTCTCTTCTCTTCTCTTCACTCCTCATCTCATCTCATTTCCATCTCATCTCATCTTATCGTATATCGTCCTCTCCTCTCCCTTTCTCTTTGTCTCTGTCCCCCCTCCGTCTCCTCTCCTCTCCTCTTATCTATCTTACCTTACCTTATTCTTTTCTGTGTTGTGAATGCTGCTGTCTTGGCTATATAAGAATGTAAGCATTTAAGGGAACAATGCTTCTGTTCCTAAAAAGCCACAGCGTTCCCCGTTAATATGCAAACATCCTTCCTAACAGCAGTAGCACAAGGTAATGTAGTGGTTTTAAAAAAAAAATCAGAAAGGAACTGATTTTCTATCCCAAGCGGGATCTTGACTGCCCAGGGAGTACAGATTCACTTTGAAAATCAATCTTTAAGAGACTAAAAGGAAATAAATGTTTCTGCTAAAGACCCTCCTTTCCGGAAAACCAGAGTCGGCGAAACACAGGTAGTTCTCAACTTACGACCGCAATTGAGCCCAACCTTTCTGTCCGCTAAGCGAGACAGTTTGTTAAGCGGGTTTTCCTCCATTTCACGACCTTTCTTGCCAAAGTCATTAAGTGAATCCCTGCCATTGTTAAGTGAATCACCTGGTTGTTAAGTGAGTCCCCTGGTTGTTAAGTGAGTCCCCTGGTTGTTAAGTGAGTCACCTGGTTGTTAAGTGAATTGGGCTTCCCCCCATGGACTTTGCTTGTCAGAAGGTCACAAAAGGGGATCCCGTAACCCGCCGGGACGCTGCAAACCGTCATAAATATGAGTCAGTGGCCAGTGGTTTGAATTTTGATCACGCGACCAGGGGGATGCGGTAATGGTCGTAACTGTGAAAAAGGGTCCTAAGTCTCCATTGTAATTTTGAACAGTCCCTAAATGAACTGTTGTAAGCCGAGGACGACCTATAGCTTGTTTGGGTGCCTGAGAACAGGGGTCGGCAACCCTAAACGCTCAAAGAGCCTCAAAGGTCCTAACCGGAAGCCCCCCATTCAGTTCTGGAGCCGACCGGAAGTCCGGTTCCCCCGCCATAGAGTCTCCTCCTAGCGCGGCAACTTTTTCCTCTGCTGACCGGAAGTCCAGTTCCCCCACCATAGAGTCTCCTCCTAGCACGGCATCCTTTTTCCTCTATCTGTCCTAACCGAAAGCCCTACCAATTGTGTTGCCGACCGGCAACAGGGAGCCGCAGTAGAGGGATGAAAGAGCCACATGCGGCTCCAGAGCTGCGGGTTGCTGACTACTTAGACGATCTTCTTCCCCATATTTGCATAAGCCATTTGCCAGAAATCCTGTTTTGATTAAAGCAAATACAGATGAGTTCCTGCCAAATTTACTTTCAATGGAACAAAATAAAGCGAGAATTCCTGTTTTGTCATCTCGACTCGCCGTACTTACCCATGTAAAAATATTCCGCTGATAGACACCAGAATCATCTCTGCCCGGCTTGGCTTAAATTAGTTGTAATTTACAATTCAATCGATTAATTACACTCTTAATTTCAAGCAGATCCCGGAAAGGCACATTCTCACAAATGTGTTCTCGATGTTAAGAGGTTTTTTTTTTCCTTTGCTTGGGGAAGGCGTATCTGATGACTCTTCTTTCCTTTGTTTTTCCTTTGAGATATTTTTAAAAAAATTATAGAAGAGAAGAGAAATGAGAAGGGAAGGGAAGGGAAGGGAAGGGAAGGGAAGGGAAGGGAAGGGAAGAATGGAATGAAGAATTAGGTTAGAATATAATATAATATTATAAGATAAGATAGATAAGAGAAGATGAGATGAGATGAGAAGAGAAGAGAAGAGAAGAGAAGAGAAGAGAAGAGAAGAGAAGAGAAGAGAAGAGAAGGGAAGGGAAGAGAAGAGAAGAGAAGAAGAGAAGAGAGGAATGAAGAATTAGGTTAGAATATAATATTATAAGATAAGATAGATAAGAGAAGATGAGATGAGATGAGATGAGATGAGATGAGAAGAGAAGAGAAGAGAAGAGAAGAGAAGAGAAGAGAAGAGAAGAGAAGAGAAGAGAGGAATGAAGAATTAGGTTAGAATATAATATTATAAGATAAGATAGAGAAGAGAAGAGAAATCAGAATAGAATAGGAGGGGAGGGGAGGAGAGGAGAAGGGAAGGGAAGAATGGAATGAAGAATTAGGTTAGAATATAATATTATAAGATAAGAATTAGGTTAGAATATAATATTACAAGATAAGATAGAGTTATAGAGTTAAGACAGAGAAGAGAAGAGAAGATGAGAAGAGGAGAGGAGAAGAGAAGAGAAGAGAAGAGAAGAGAAGAGAAGAGAAGAGAAGAGAGGAATGAAGAATTAGGTTAGAATATAATATTATAAAATAAGATAGAGAAGAGGATGATAAGAGAAGAGAAATAAGAAGAGAAGAGAAGAGAAAAGAAGAAGAGAAGAGAAGAGAAATAAGAATAGGAGGGGAGGGGAGGAGAAGGGAAGGGAAGAATGGAATGAAGAATTAGGTTAGAATATAATATTATAAGATAAGATAGAGAAGAGAAGAGAAGAGAAGAATGGAATGAAGAATTAGGTTAGAATATAATATTATAAAATAAGATAGAGAAGAGGATGATAAGAGAAGAGAAATAAGAAGAGAAGAGAAGAGAAAAGAAGAAGAGAAGAGAAGAGAAATAAGAATAGAATAGGAGGGGAGGGGAGGAGAAGGGAAGGGAAGAATGGAATGAAGAATTAGGTTAGAATATAATATTATAAGATAAGATAGATAAGAGGATGATAAGAGAAGAGAAATAAGAGAAGAGAAGAGAAAAGAAGAAGAGAAGAGAAATAAGAATAGAATAGGAGGGGAGGAGAGGAGAAGGGAAGGGAAGAATGGAATGAAGAATTAGGTTAGAATATAATATTATAAGATAAGATAGATGAGATAAGATGAGAAGAGAAGAGAAGATAATAAGATAAGATAAGATAAGGAAGGATAAGGTATGATGGGATGGGATGTCGTAAATACGATTTGTAAATACGAGTCCGTGGCCAAGCATCTTGAATTTTGATCACATGACCAATGGTCGTGAGTGCGAAAAGCGGTCGTGAGTCTCTTTTTTTGGGTGCCATTGTAACTTTGAACAGTCCCTTAATGGACGGTTGTAAGTGGAAGACGACTTTTTCGTTTGTTTTAGCAATCTTAAGATTTTTTTTTTTTTTTTTTTGGTCAGCGATTCCAACGCCGATAAAATAATCCGTTCAAAATCTGGGACGGAAAAAATAAGGCCTGCGTTCTCGTTAGTAAAATCACTATCGCCCAGCACAAGGTGCAGTAAGAAATCAATAAAAGCACAAATTGCTCCATCAATTCGTGCATTCATTTCTACTCTTCAAGGTTATCTTTGCTGCCGCGCTAGGAGGAGCCGCCGTCTCTCTGCCATGCATATTAAATCAAGCCACGAGTTACACGAGAAAAGCAGCTCCATCGATCAGAAGAAATCTAGTCAGACTCTCGTAGGGACGGTGGACAGAGGCTGCGGCTTTATTTCTCCTTTCGTTTACCCACAGCTCCCCCCCCTTTTTTAAAATTTGATTTATATGCCGCCCTTCTCCGGAGACTCAGGGCGGCTTACAATGCACTAAGCAATAGCCTTCATACTTTTGTATATTTATACAAAGTCAGCTTATTGCCCCCACAATCTGGGTCCTCAATTTACCTACCTTAGAAAGGATGGAAGGCTGAGTCAACCTTGAGCCTGGTGAGATTCGAACCTGCAGTAATTGCAGGCAGCTGGTCTTAATAACAGGGTGCCTTAGACCACTGTACTACCAAGGCTCTTGGTTTTCAGAAGGTTGCATTTTGAAATGAACGGAACGGAACGGAACAGAACAAAACAAGAGAAGAGAAGAGAAGAGAAGAGAAGAGAAGAGAAGAGAAGAGAAGAACAGAACAGAACAGAACAGAACAGAACAATAGAATAGAATAGAACAGAACAGAACAGAACAGAATAGAATAGAATAGAATAGAATAGAATAGAATAGAATAGAATAGAATAGAATAGAAAAATGGGATGGGATGAGATAGAATGGAATGGAATGGAACGGAACAACAGAACAGAACAATAGAAGAGAAGAGAAGAATAGAACAGAACAGAACAGAACACTAGAAGAGAAGGATAGGATAGGATAGGATAGGATAGGATAGGATAGGATAGGATAGGATAGGACAGGACAGACAGGACAGGAGAACAGAACAGAACAGAACAGAACAGAACAGAATATGATTCTTGACGAATTTATCTTTTCTTTCATGTACACTGAGAGCATAGGCACCAAGACAAATTCCTTGTGTGTCCAATCACACTTGGCCAATGAACAATAGAAGAGAAGAGAAGAGAACAGAACAGCAAAGCGCGTGCGCGAAGACGACCGGTGGTAACACCGGTTGGAACCCACCCCTGGGTTTGGTGCACACTGTGCATGCATGCACATGCGGTGTGCATTCGGTGTGCAGCGCGCATGTGCGCGCACACAGTGTGCGTTTGGCGCGCCCCGGGCCTGCACGAGCAGCAAGAGGATTTCAGCACTGCCCTGCCCTAGGTTGACATGAGGGACAGATAAATCATATATGGGCCCTGCAAATTTCAGAAGAGGAATTCGAAAGTCCCGGGTGACTCTTCCTTTGCATTTTTCTTTGCATTTTTCTTTGCATTTTCCCCCAACGCATTTTTCCCCAACCGCATCCAGCTTCTTCCCAAACGACATTCTCGCAGACAGAGAAGGCTCAGACTGTCTGTTTTCAAGGACGTTTCCGAAGTATCAATTTCTCTGCCTTAATATCGCCCCAGAAATGCCAAAGGGGGGCAGGATTGATGAGGATGAAGGGAGACAGCAAGCATCCATCTTCACACGGTTCAAATTATTTTCCACCAAGGCTGGCTGGCTGGTTGGGATTCTCAACCGAGCTGAATAATGAGGAGGAGTTGGGGGGGGAAGGACTAAGATCGATGGACAGGCAGTCCTCGAGTTGAAACGGTTCATTTTTAACTGACCGTTCCAAGTTTCAACGGCACTGGGGAAAAAAGGACATGGGACCAGGTTTCGGATTTACGACCGTTGCAGCAACCCCCGTGGTGTTACTGAAATAAGAAGTGCACCGGGGAAGAGAGGAAGGACTGGGGAAATATTAGATTTAACAAAAGAAGATTGAGTTATTTAATGGAGTGGTCTCTCTGCCCCACTCCCCTCCTTCCCTCCCTCCCTCTCTCTCTCTCTCTTCCTCTCCTTTCCTCTCCTCTCCTCTCCTCTCTGTCTCTGTCTCTATCCCTGTCTATCTGTTTCTCTGTCTGTCTGTCTGTCTGTCTCTGTCTCTCCTCTCTGTCTCTCTTTCTCTCCTCTCTCTCTCTCTCTTTCTGTCTCTCCTCTATGTCTCTCTCTTTCTCTCCTCTCTGTCTCTCTTTCTCTCCTCTCTCTCTCTCTCTGTCTCTCCTCTATGTCTCTCTCTTTCTCTCCTCTCTCTCTCTCTCTCTCTCTGTCTCTCCTCTCTCTCTCTGTCTCTCATTCTCTCCTCTCTCTCTGTCTCTCTTTCTCTCTGTGTCTCTCTGTGTGTCTCTCTCTTTCTCTCCTCTCTCTGTCTCTCTCTGTGTCTCTCTCTTTCTTTCCTCTCTCTCTGTCTCTGTCTCTCTCTTTCTCTCCTCTCTGTCTCTCTGTCTTTCTCCTCTCTGTGTGTGTCTCTGTGTCTCTCCTCTCCGTCTCTCTGTCTCTCTCTTTCTCTCCTCTCTCTCTCTGTCTCTCTCTCTGTGTCTGTCTCTCTCTCTCTCTCTCTCTCTCTCCTCTCTGTCTCTCTCTCTCTCTCTTTCTCTCTCTCTCTTTCTCTCCTCTCTCTCTCTCTCTCTCTTTCTCTCCTCTCTCTGTATCTCTCTGTCTCTCTCTTTCTCTCCTCTGTGTGTGTGTGTGTCTCTGTGTCTCTCCTCTCTGTCTCTCTCTTCCAGCCTAATTCATAGGCTCATTAATTTAATAGTTAATTACAACAGTTAATTCAGTGACAGCTCAAAGTTACAACGGCACTGAAAAATGTGACATGACTATTTTTTACACTTAAGATTATTGTGGCATCCTCCATGGTCACGTGATCAAAACTCAAGACGCTTGGCACCTGACTCGTATTTATGACAGTCTCGGCATCCCTGGGAGTCAAGTGATCCCCTTTTGCGACCCTCCCACAAACCGAGTCAACGGGGAAGCCCGATTCACTTCACAGCCCCGTCACTAACTTAACAACCGCAGCGATTCACTTAACAACGGTGGCAAGCAAGGTCGTAAAATGGGGCAAAACCCACTTCAGAAATGTTTCTGAAACTGGGGGCTCAATGGCGGTCATAAGCCGAGGACTAACTCCGTAAACAGTGGACGTTCTTTTCCAGTGGACATTTTTTTTCTGATTTACTGAATCTCCTGGCCTTTCGGAGTCACTGTGTGAGACGGGAAGCCATATAAATCTGTTTAATTAATAAAGGAATGAATTAAATAAATCTCGCTTCCATACTACTCAGGCAATATGTTCTAAAAACAATGTTCACTCAGTACGTTTCAAATATTCCAAGGACTTTGCATGCATAAGCTGAGTAATCCTCTTTTTGTTATTTGGCTGGCTGATTGTAAAATGAAAAATAATTTACTTGGGCGTTTGCTTTTGAATGTTTTTAATTACTACCGATCTCTGCCTTTTGTTTTGCGGGTTTTAGCGGCTCAAAGTTGCCGCTGCGAGATCGGCAGCCACACAAGTTGTTTAGATAAATAAACCTTTCCAGCAGCCTCATTATGTGCCTGCTATCTTTCTCGCAACTTTCATTTGTGTATGTGTATCTAACAACAACAACAAAAAAAAAAAAAACCCATCAATGTGCAAATCCACAACACGCATCTCCGAGGCGGAATGGGATAACTTGCCACGGACAATTCGCCGTGGCCAACTGGCTGTGGGACAACTCACTGCAGGACAATTGAGCAATTTAATTATTTATCATAAATAAAAATAAAAAGAGACGCTGAGCTTGTCGATCGAAAGGTCGGCAGTTCGGCGGTTCGAATCCCGAGTGCCGCGTAACGGGGTGAGCTCCCGTGACTTGTCCCAGCTTCTGCCAACCTAGCAGTTCGAAAGCACGTAAAAAATGCAAGTAGAAAAAGAGGGACCACCTTTGGTGGGAAGGTAACTGCGTTCCGTGCACCTTTGGCGTTGAGTCATGCCGGCCACATGACCACGGAGACGTCTTCGGACAGCGCTGGCTCTTCGGCTTTGAAACTGAGATGAGCACTGCCCCCTAGAGTCAGGAACGACCAGCACATATGTGCAAGGGGAACCTTTACCTTTAATAAATTTAAAAAATATTTTAATTTTGGTTATTCACATTTCTTTCTGTCCTTCCTTTTGCATCCTTTCTGTAACGGTTTCCATTGCGATCATTTTCTGTGTTCTTTCATGTGTGATCTCACCAAAGCAAGCAACAAAATGTTATGTCCAAACACAGCTACGAATTCCCTGGCAGCAAATTATAACGTCCAAGCCACGCAACTGACGAAACCTCAATTTTTTTTGGATACAAAACTGGTCTGAAACTTTCTGATGATCGTCAGGTGAATTTCGTGCGTAATGCTAAAACGGACAAAGCTCCGTGTGTTTTTTTAAAAAAAAGCCATTCTCTGCCACACAATTAGAAAGAGTTTACGACTATAGGGAAAACACAAGATTATGAATACATTTTCCCCTCGGTATGCGGATTTATGCGAGACGTGCCAATAAAACCAGAATGCAGCTATCAACACAATGTTTATTTCCAGCTTAATGTTCTCCGAAAGTTACAAATAAATACTTAGCGCATTGCACAAATGCAGCATTTTTAAGAAGAGGCAATACTGTCTATAAGTAGAATTGCATTTGGATTCTTGTTGCTTTCATTATTTGACATTTGGCTCATTTTCTCTGGGTAGGGAAGCTTACGTTTATTTGATTATCGTGAACATTTTTTTATAGTGGCCCTCTTTCCATAGTAGGCACATCTGAAAAAGGAGTAAATTGACCTGCCATCTAATCCCAAAAGTATTATATTCATCTGCAAATAGACCCAATTTTGCTCGTATCACAGGGGAAGGAGCAGCAGAATCTGGTGGAGGAGTTAAAAGAGGAATCAGCCTAGAATCCAGTGGTGGATTCAGCCAGTTCGCATCACTGAATTCAGCCGGTTCGCATCACTTTGAGAGAACCGGTTGTTAACTTTCTGAGCAGTTTGATGAACTGCTGGTTGGAAGAAATCATTAGGGCAGAGAACCGGTTGTTAAATTATTTGAATCCCGCCACTGCTAGAATCCCTACGTCAGGGGTCGGCAACCTGAGGCTCTGGAGCCGCATGTGGCTCTTTCATTTCTCTGCTGCGGCTCCCTCAGTCATCGGTCGGCTGCACAATTGATAGAGCTTTTGGTTAGGACTGGTAGAGGAAAAAGGACGCTGCCCTAGGAGGAGACTCTATGGTGGGGGAACCGTACTTCCGGTTGGCAGAGGAAAAAGAAAGCCGTGCTAGGAGGAGACTCTATGGTGGGGGAACCGTACTTCCGGTTGGCAGAGGAAAAAGAAAGCCGTGCTAGGAGGAGACTCTATGGTGGGGGAACCGTACTTCCGGTTGGCAGAGGAAAAAGAAAGCCGTGCTAGGAGGAGACTCTATGGTGGGGGAACCGTACTTCTGGTTGGCAGAGGAAAAAGAAAGCCATGCTAGGAGGAGACTCTATGGTGGGGGAACCGTACTTCCGGTTGGCAGAGGAAAAAGAAAGCCGTGCTAGGAGGAGACTCTATGGTGGGGGAACCGTACTTCTGGTTGGCAGAGGAAAAAGAAAGCCGTGCTAGGAGGAGACTCTATGGTGGGGGAACTAGACTTCCGGTCAGCAGAGGAAAAAAGACGCCGCTTTAGGAGGAGACTCTATGGTAGGGGAACCGGACTACCGGTCTGCTCCAGAATTGAACAGGGGGCTTCCAGTTAGGACTTTGTGGCTCTTTGAGTGTTTAAAGTTGCAAACCCCTTCCCTACGTAGCCACAAACAAAGTCCAAGCCCCCTTAAGTGCTGTTGGTTCTTATCTAACTCTAACCAGGTAATCACCGTTAGTAGAGAAGATTCTGGTGCATAGGCATGAGTAGCTCTTGGGCTCTTTGCCGGAAAACAACGTTGATAGATTTGTTTCTTGTCTTGCTGCATTTATTTCTTGTCGGCGTCTTCTGCTCCTGAACTTTTGCCAAGAAAAGCCTTTGGCGGGTTGCCTAATTAGCCCGAGGTCGGTGATAAGGCTGAAGAATTTGTGTTATGAAGAATTTGTTTTGAATTAGTTTGGACGACGCTGAGAATGAGTTAATTCTCAGCTGTTCTAATAAGGTCTGTTTGTTTCAAACTGATTGCGTCTGATAATACCTACTTGGGCCTGGATCACAACATTTCCTGCTTGGGCAGGGGTTGGACTTTCTGCTTGGGCAGGTCCCTTCCAACTCTGTTGTTCTATTAAATACAGGTGGCACTAAGCTGACATTGTCTTCAAAGGAAGCTGCCTCAGCTGTCCTTCACCATTTCTTCTTCTGGAGATCTGAGAAGATCTTCTTGGGTGAGACTTCCTGTTCTGTCCCCCCTTCCCCACACAGGCAAACACACAACCAGGCACGCCAGACTAGAATCCCTTGCAGATAAGAATTTTGGCAGTAAACTGCGAAATGCCTGCCAAGTCAGTTTTCACTCACAGTAAGCGAGAGAGAGTTTATCCTCAGTCCGGTCCAGTAGCAAAAAAGTAATCCACGAAGCAAGAGTTAGCCAAGGTCCAATCCAAATATGCACAAGCCAGATTTCAGATAACGCGATGTGACTCTCAGGTTTTTAACTTTGACCGTCACAAAGCCTGAAGAGCAATCCCACCCACTTTTATTCCTTGTGGGTGTGGCTCAGTGACTCAGTTCAATCTCTGGCCCTCCCACGCCTCTTTCCTTGCTGCGCACACTTCTCTCTCTGACACTGCCTGGGATCAAGCCAGGATTCATCATCCTCGCTCCCTATCTGTTGTTGCTCCGATATGCTTTCCTCCTGGCATATCCCGGGCTGTTCCTCTTGGCCTTCGGATGAAACCTGAGGCATTGCCAGAGAGGAGGGTCCTGGAGAGGAAGGCCTTGTCAGTTCCTCCCCATCATTTTCTGAGTCCTCTTCCTCTGTTAGGACAGGATCGGGAGTCAGGGTCACAACACTTCCTGATCCTTTGACACACAGTGATCACTTCCTTTCCTTCCTTAACGTCCTGCCCAGAGGTGGTATTCAGCCGGTTTGTACGAGTTTGTGCGAACTGCGAGTGGGTCTACCTACCTGCCCGGACGTAATGCCGTCCTATTTAGCCAGGTTTTTGAGGTTGGGCGCATCCGCGCGCGCGCAAGCAAAGCACATGTGCAGAAGCTGGGGCACATGCACAGAAGGCGTGTACACGTGCAAAACGAGCGTGCACGCACGTGGTGAACCGGTGGTAAGAAGATTGGTAACCCACCACTGGTCCTGCCCTATATTTTCATTTACTCTGTCTGCACCCCGACTTTGTGGTTATTTTTAAAAGGATGGCAACAGCATTTGGGTGTTTTCCAGCTGCGTTCCGCGCTTAGCAAAGTCACGCATTTCATTTCTTTCTTAATTTCCTCGTAAAGATTTGTATCCGGATGCTTGTTTACGGGAAGAGAAGGAGGCTTTGAAGCAGCCTTGTGGAGGGATTATTGGTACCTCCCGCCTCATATTTCATAATGATTTCGAAGAACGTCGGGTTTTTATCTTCCTTTTAAATTACTGCGGGGTTGTCAGTTGTGAAAAGCTGCCACATATTGGTAAATAAACATAATTCATCCTCTGGCTCGAACTCGTGGGCGATTTAGCAAAACACGGGAACAAATTGAAACCGCGGAAGGGTGCAAACCGAAGTAAGGAAGAAGAACGAAAGGAGAAAAAGAGGAATAATTTTTTATTATTATTTTATTGGTGAAGGATCAAGTAAGAAGAAGAGAGGGAAAGGGCTCCCTGGAGAACCGACGGAATGAAATATTTTAAAATCCTGCCGTTCGAAAGGAATGCAAGGCGATATAACGGTTTTGACAGCAGGAGTGGAGAGCAAAAGTTGAATATTTTAAGGGATCCGGTTGTGAAGGGATGGAAACGCTTGCCTATTTCTGCAGGTTTGAGTCCGTTCACTACGACATCCTGGATTTACAAGCCAGCCGTTTAGCGACCGTTCGAAATTGCAGGACAGGTGGTCCTCGAGTTACGACCGCAACTGCGCCCGACGTTTCTGTGGCTCAGCGAGACCTTTGTTAAGGGAATTATGCCCCGTTTTACGACCTCTCTTGCCACCGTTGTTCAGTGCATCTCGGCAGTTGTTACGTTAGTAGTCTTTATTTGATTTGATTTAGTCTTTATTTGATTTATATACCGCCCTACTCCCGAAGGACTCACTGGTTGTTAAGCGAATCTGGATTCCCCTGTTGACTTTGCTCGTCAGAAAAGGGGATCAGGTGACCCCTCCCGGAGACCGTCATAAATGCAAGTCAGTTGCCGAGCATCCAAATTCTGATCACACGACCCTGGGGATGCTGCAATGGTCGTAGGCATGAAAAAACGGTCGTAAGTCCCTTTTTTCAGTGGCATTATAACTTTGGTCACTAAACGAACTGCTGTAAGTCGAGGGGTGACTGTACTTAAAGTTTGCTACTTATAGAATTACAAATCTCATTTCTCTTGCCTCAGCTGGCAGAGCCTTGAAGCAGACAATGAGAGGTGATTATTCTGTTGTCCTCTTTTCGTTGCCGCAAAGAATGATTTTACTATTTTGATTTGTTATCTACAGAGGAGAGGAGAGCAGTGGAAATCTATGGGCCGGTCCTTGGGACAGAAGAGCCACTGCTGCTGGCAAAGCCCCACCCTAGCTTTTGGTTCATCTCAGGGTTCAGGGCCGACCTGAATTATACGAGTTAGGAAAAAAAATAGTTTAACGTTTTAGCATTTTTAAAAAAAGAGATCGCTGCAAAAGCAATAGATTAAATAGAGCAATCCATGAAAAATCTGTGACTTGCAATAACAGGCATACTCTTAGCCTAATTTCTCTAAATTTTGGCTAAACCAGTGCATATTTAACTGATTTACTGGAACAGGGGGATCTGATATAATCTCACAGTTCACCTCTGATCCCTTGTGTCAGTACAATACAGATAGTCCTCGATTTACGACCACAATTGGCCCCCAAAATTTATGTTTTCAAATGAGACACTTGTTAAGGGAGTTTTGCCCCTTTTTGCAAGATTTCTTGGCACGGAGGTTAAGTGAATCACTGAAGTTGTTCAGTTAGTAGCCCGGTTGTTAAGTGAATCCAGCAAAAGGGGATCCCGCGTGAACCCGCAACCGTCAAAAGTATGAATCAGCTGCCAAGCATCTGGGTTTTGATCGCGTGAGCGTGGAGATGCTGCAAAGGTTTTTAAGTGTGAAAAATGCTCATAAATCATTTTATTCAGTGGTGCCGTTAACTTCGGACGGTCACTAAATGAATGGTTGTAAGTCCAGGACTACCTGTATATGAAAGAGAAACCTATATTCTTCTACGTGAACTAATGTTTGAGCTATTTCTTATGTTTTAAAGTTAGAAGTAGCCATTGGGAGCAAAACGCAGGAGGTCACAATCCTGGGCCGCATTTTTAGTAGAAGACTCTTATTAGAGCCCTCTGTGTTGTCTACACTTGAGAGTTTGCATTTGTGTTGCGTGCGAGAGCAAGTGCCAAACGTAACCTCTGAGTCAGAGGTGAAATCCAGCAGGTTCTGACAGGTTCTGGAGAACCAGTAGCGGAAATTTTGAGCACTTCGGAGAACCGGTAGTGGAAATTTTGAGCAGTTCGGAGAACTGGTAGTGGAAATTTTGAGCAGTTTGGAGAACTGGTAGCGGAAATTTTAAGCAGTTTGGAGAACCGGTAGTGGAAATTTTGAGCAGTTTGGAGAACCGGTAGCAGAACTTTTGAGCAGTTCAGAGAACTGGTAGCGGAACTTTTGAGCAGGTGAGAGAAATGGCAATTACCACCTCTGGCTGGCCTCCAAGTAGGGTGGGAATGGAGATTTTGCAGTATCCTTCCCTTGAAGTGTGGTGGGAATGGGGATTTTGCAGTATCCTTCCCCTGCCACGCCCACCAAACCACAGCACGCCCACCAAGCCACGCCCACAGAACCGGTAGTAAAAAAACATTGGATTTCACCACTGCTCTGAGTCCTGGGCTCTGTTGTTCCGTTAAGCAGCCGAAACCAACATAAGAGCAGAAATAACCGTTGCATGCAAGATTGAGATAAATTGCATTTGTTCTTGGGGTATATCTGCTTTGTTCTTCATGCGTTGCATGTTCTGACAGAGACCTTCCATGATTGATAGTCCACGTCTAGACGGGAATATTTTTCGATCGGCTACAATTATGTTCATGACATCACAATGTTGCCTAGAAAGAGGAGAGGATATACCTTTGCAATAGTGGCGAATATCTTTGTTGTGGCCTGTCTGGCAGCTGGCCCCTCCAGCAGCTGAATCAGAGGAGGAAGAGGAGGAGGCGTGGAGTCAGGATCAGCATCAAGGCAACCTGAGAACTCCGAGGGGGAAGAGGGAGTGGAGCTGTCAAAGAGAGAGAGAGAGAGAGAGAGAGAGAGAGAGAGAAAGAGAGAGAGAGAGAGAGAGAGAGAGAGAGAGGGAGGGAGGGAGGGAGGGAGGGAGGGAGGGAGGGAGAGCCTGGGCTGTCCGTCAGCCCTCCGATGGAGAGTCAACAGCCCCCAGGTCTGGAGGTGGCTGATGAGGAAGAGGAGGAACAGCTGGGTCCAGTGCCTGATGCGCAGAAGTCAGAGGAGAGGAGAGCAGTGGAAATCTATGGGCCAGTCCTCAGGACGGAAGAGCCACCGCTGCTAGCGAAGCCCCACCCTATCTCTGGGGATCAAAGGCGGGGGGCGGAGATGAATAGACGCGGCAGACAACTATTCATCTCCCGGACGGACGGACTTGTTAGCCAGCGGTGAGAGAGAAACTTTTTGCCGGGGGCTGCCGGCGCTCCTAATAAAGGAATCATTGATTTATCTACAGAGGATTTGTTGTGTTTGTGGGGCTCGGTCAGAACAATCTGTAGGTCGGGTGGAGGTTGGGGGTGGAGGTTGGTTCTCGAAGCTTGTGCCTTGGTTTCCAAATGTTTCGCTCCCAGACCAAACCTGACTCACCACAGTCCGTTTAGTGACTGTTCGAAGTGACAACGGGGCTGAAAAAAAAGGGGAACTTACAACCGTTTTTCACGCTTACAACCGTTGCGGTATTCCCAGGGTTGCGTGAACAAAAATTGGGACTCTGGCAATGGACTCATTATTTATGATGGTTGCAGGATCCCAGCAAAGTCAATGCAGAATTGTACATTTATAAGACGTGCGAACAATATACATCGAATAAATAATGTTCCCTTATTTGCATCTGAGCAGGCTGGCTGGGAATGGACACTGATTCGTAAGTAGGACAAAGAACATTCCTGCCTGTATGATGTCACCTCGACAAAAATGATTTTTTTTTGCTACGAAATCATGATCTTCCGGCAATAGCAGCGATGATTCAGCTTACTGGCAAATGATGAGTCACGAGCACAAAAGAAGAACTCACTTCTCTTTTCAATCTGACACGGTGCCAGTGGCTTTTCCTCCCCCACCCACCCCCCAAAATCTGGGATCTTTCAAACAGCTGGAAATTCTGGAAATGGAATCCTTAATTCAATTGGAACACCAGGCTGGCATTTTGTTGCTGTTGTTAGTTGCAAAGTCGTGTCCATACCATCGCGACCCCATGGACCACGTTCCTCCAGGCCTTCCTGTCCTCTACCATTCTCTGGAGTCGATTGAAGCTTCCGCCGACTGCTTCAGTGACTCCATCCGGCCACCTCGTTCTCTGCCGTCCCCTTCTTCTTTTGCTCTCCATCGTTCCCAGCATTCGGCTCTTCTCCAGGGAGTCCTTCCTTCTAGTTAGGTGGCCAAAGTATCTGAGTTTCATCTTCAGGATCTGGCCTTCTAAAGAGCAGTCAGGATTGATCTCCTCTAGGACTGACCAGTTGGATCGCCTTGCAGTCCAAGGGACCCCCAGGAGTCTTCTCCAGCACCAGAGTTCAATGGTTTTCCCAGTTGCGATGTATGGCTGTGAAAGTTGGACCATAAGAAAGGCTGAGCGCCAAAGAACTGAAGCTGGCATAGTGCATAATTAATTCCATCAAATATCTGCAGCTCAGGGTTAAAATGTGGGCTCCGGAGTCCTCGCCGAGCTTGGTTGTTTTCGTGCAGACATTTTATTACCCAAACTAGGTAACGTCATCAATGCTAGAGAGAAGTGTTGTTGTGGCCCGCCAGCGGCCTGCGCGGATCATGGCTGATCCCGACGATGAGGAGGCTGGTGTGGTGTCGCGCCAGCAGCCGGCACAGCCGGCGTTCGCGTCGGACAGTGAGGAGGCTGAAGAGGATGTGGTGCCAGAGGCAGAGACTCAGCCAGGGCCTTCAGAACCTCTGGAGGCTCCTTCAAGTGGAGAGAGCGAAGTGGAGGAGCCTCTCCTCAATGCTCGAGCACGCAGGGCTGCCAAAAGGCTACTCAGGAGAAGAAGGTCTCCTCGAGAGTAAGGTTTGAGGATAATTGGCCACTCCCTTAGCCTATTTAAGTCGCACGCAATTAGTAATTTCTTGCTGGAAACAACATGTAATCATTAAAGAGCATTTTTGAAGAGTGAATGTCTTATCGTATCTTGTCTTCTGGGCTGGTTGCCAACCTTTGCCGGACTTTGTTTATTCTTGGTACGTTATAACTTTGATAAGGACCGTTGGTGTGTGTCACAATCCAGAGCTGGGGCAGAACAAGTAGTTAGAATGCAGTATTGCAGGTTAACTCTGCCCACTGTCAGCAGTTCGATCCTGACGGCTCAAGGTTCACTCAGTCTTCCATCCTTCCAAGGTGGGTAAAATGAGGACCCAGGTTTTGGGAGGGGGGCAAGATGCTGACTCTGTAAACCGCTTAGAGAGAGTTGTAAAAGCACTGTGAAGCGGTATATAAGTCTAAGTGCTATTGTTGTGGAAGGAAGGGAGGTTGTAGGGCGGGAGGAGAAGAGGAGGAGGAGGAGGAGGAGGAGGAGGAGGAGGAGGAGGAGGAGGAGGAGGAGGAGGAGGAGGAGGAGGAGGAGGAGGAGGAGGAAAGGACTGAGGGCTGCTTTTTAACACTTGAATGTTTTCTCGCAAACGTTTCATGACCCAACTAGGTAACATCATCAGTGCTAGAAGAGAAGGCGGGATCGCTCTCTTTTATATACAAGCGGCTTGCCTTGTCGGTGTTGGTGGGAATGGACTTTGTAGTTCTTTAATTGGGTTGTTGTTTAATTATTATTAGCTTGTTTGTCTGAGATTAGTATGTCTTGATAGGGGTTATTTCGATGTTGAATTGCTCCAGGTTCAGTCCGGTCCTATAGAACCAGTAGTAAAACTGTCAGGAGGCTCCGCCCACCCGCCACGACGTCATTATGGGTGATCTGGGCATGTGCAGAAACTTCTCCCGTGCGCTCCCGTTGCAAACCGGTAGTAAAGGTAAGCAGAACCTACCTCTGGTTATTTGTCCTCTTTGCCAATGTAACGTGAGCTGCTCTCTCCACCTACTTCCACGCTTCCAGAATTTTCTCCCATGCCTCCATCCTTCCATTGCTTGGGGGAAACGAGCGATGTCATTTTGCAGATCGAAGTCCGGGTGAGCCTCATCCAGGGGTGAAATCCAAATTTTTTTACTACCGGTTCTGTGGGTGTGGCTTGGTGGGCGTGGTGTGACTTGGTGGGCGTGGCTTGGTGGGCATGTCGGGGGGGAAGGATACTGCAAAATCTCCATTCCCACCCCACTCCAGGGGAAGGATACTGCAAAATCCCCATTCCCACCCCACTCTGGGGACAGCCAGAGGTGGTATTTGCCGGTTTTCCAAACTACTCAAAATTTCCGCTACCGGTTCGCCAGAACCTATCAGAACCTGCTGGATTTCACCCCTGGCCTCATCTTACGGCTGATTGCTTCAGATCGGATCAATTTGTGGAAGAGCTGGGGGATCCAGTATTATTAGGCTTTGACGGCAACTCTCCCTGCCTCGGAAGCTCATCCACTGAGAAGCTACTGACTTCTTCCAGAAGTTGCTTGGATCCAGTGGGAAGTGGATTCCATGTTGGGGGTGGTTAGTGGGCTAGGAAGAAGATCCCGCCCCCAACCCTGGAGCAGTCTGCTTTCTTAAAACTTATTCGATGTCTTTTCATTTTGAATTTAATTAATTCTACCTTTGTTTTTACAATGTTTGTCAGCTGCTCAGTGTCACTTCAGAGTGAAATGGGCGTGTATATATTTAACAAATGAGATGTAGGTAGATAGGTAGGTAGGTAGGTAGGTAGATAGATAAATAGAGATAGATAGATAGATAGATAGATAGATAGATAGATAGATAGATAGATAGATAGAGCTAGCTAATAGAGGGAGGGAAAAAGAGATCAATAGAGAGAGGGGAGAGGGAAAGAGAAGAGGAGAGAGATCGATAGATAATAGATAGACAGATAGATGAGGAAGGGACTGAGAGATCAATAGAGTTGCCGAGAGATGCTGAGAGTGAGAGAGAGAGAGAGAAAAGGGGAGAGAAAACGATAGATGATAGATGGACAGGTAGATGACAGGCAGGCAGGCAGGCAGGCAGACAGATAGATGAGAGAGGGAGGGAGGGAGGGAGGGAGAGGCTGTGGCTCTCTCCTTCCCTCCCTGCCTCCCTCCCTGCCCCCCTGCCTCCCTCATCTCTTGATCTCACCCTCCCCCCTCCCTCATCTAACTGTCTGTCTATCAGCTATCCGTCTATCTATCGTCTAGAGAGAGATAGTGAGAGAGAGAAGGGGAGAAAGGGGGAGAGAGAGAGAGAGAGGAGAAAAAAGAGAAAGAGTGAAAGAAAGAGAGAGAGAGAGAGAAAAAAGAGAGAGACAGAGAGAGAAAGACACATACAGAGACAGAGACAGTGAGAGAGAGACAGAGAGACAGAGGCAGAGAGAGAGAGAGAGACAGGCAGACAGACAGAGGGGGAGGGAGGGAGACAGAGAGAGAGAGAGCCAGACAAACAGAGACAGACAGAGAGACAGAGAGACAGAGAGAGACAGAGGGGGAGGGAGGGGAGGGGGGAGGGAGACAGACAGAAACAGAGAAACAGAGACAGAGAGAGAGAGAGGCAGAGACACACACAGAGAGACAGGCAGACAGACAGAGGGAGGAGGGAGAGGGAGAGAGGGAGACAGAGACAGACAGAGACAGACAGAGACAGACAGTCAGAGGGGGGAGGGAGGGGAGGGAGACAGAGACAGAGAGACACACAGAAAGAGACAGAGACAGACAGACAGACAGAGGGGGGAGGGAGACAGAGACAGAGAGACACACACACAGAGAGAGACAGGCAGACAGACAGAGGAGGAGGGAGGGGAAGGGAGACAGAGACAGACAGAGACAGACAGTTAGAGGGGGGAGGGAGGGGGAGGGAGACAGAGACACAGAGAGAGACACACAGAAAGAGACAGAGACAGACAGACAGACAGAGGGGGAGGGAGACAGAGACAGAGAGAGACACACACAGAGAGAGACAGGCAGACAGACAGAGGAAGAGGGAGGGGAAGGGAGGGAGACAGAGACAGACAGAGACAGCCAGACAATCAGAGGGGGGAGAGAGGGGGAGGGAGACAGAGACAGACAGACACACAGAAAGAGACAGAGACAGACACATAGAGGGAGACAGGCAGACAGACAGACAGAGGGAGGAGGGAGGGAGACAGAGAGAGACAGAGACAGAGGGGGGAGGGAGGCGGAGGGAGGGGGAGAAAGAGAGAGAGATGGGCCTGGAGTCCACTCCAGTAGGGCACAGTTTATGTTCTAAATTAACAGGAAAGCCACTGGGCATCGGATTGGGGGGGGAGGGGAGTGGGGGGAGGACACAACGGAAAGCTTTCCGGTGAATCTGAGAACCGTCCGCCTAAGAAGGGAAAGAGGAGCGGAGCAGAAAAGCCGGGAGGCGGCAGCGCTACTGCGAATCAGTCCGGCTGCTCGCCTGTCTCGCCTCAATAGAAGTGGGGAGGGGGCTGAGGGGTCTTTACAGGGTTGATTGAAACGAGGGGCTCTCCTCGGTGCCTTTTATTTTTTTGGCAGACCTTTCACGACCCAACTAGGTCACATCATCAGTGTTAGAAGGGTGTGTGTTTGGGGGAGGGGGAGGGATCTCGATCTCTCCTTCTCAGCCGCGCCCCCTCCTCTCTCCGGCTCTTCCAGGCCAAGAGCGGCGCCGGAGCGAGGGAAGGCCGGCTGGCCAGCCACGTGTCCGGCTCATCAACAAGAGTTTGGGAAAGGCATCTCAACCAAGCCGTGAGAAGCGGCTGGAAGAGACGCGCGTGTCTCTCCGCTCATGGGTTTTTTTTTCGGTTGTTTTGTTTCCCCCTTTTCTTCCTTCATTTGCTTTGCAAAGCACGTAGAAAGAAGCAACGTGGAAATCTGGCGTCCCCGTCCCCCCACATTGATGATTGATTGATTGATTGATTTTGTTCGTTCGATTGATTGATTGATTTTGTTCGTTCGATTGATTGATTGATTGATTTTGCTCCTTCGATTATTAAACAGAGCCGGCTATCTTGCGCGGAAACGGCTGGGTACTTCTGTCCACCGACCCCTCTCGATTTCCAGGGGAAGGGGGGAGGGTCTGGAGAAGGGGTAGTGGTGGAGAGAAGCGGCCCCGAGACCCCCGGGTGGGGGGTGGGGGTAAAGGACGAGGGGAGAGGCGAGGCGGAGAAGTGGGGCACAGAAGAGAAGGGCAAAGGGGGGGACTGCAAAGAGCTTGGAAGTGGGGGGGGCAGTGAAGGGGGGGTCTGGCAAGGGGGGGACCCCCGGGAGACCCCCGGGTGTGTGGGGGGGAGAGAAAGGGAGAGGCGAGGCGGAGAAGTGGGGCACAGAGGAGAAGGGCAAAGAGGGGGGGCTGCAAAGGGCTTGGAGGTGGAGGGCAGTGAAGGGGGGGTCTGGCGAGGGTGTGTGTGGAGAGAAGCGGCCCCGAGACTCCCTGGTGTGGGGTGAGGGGGAAAGGACGAGGGGAGAGGCGAGACGGAGAAGTGGGGCATAGAAGAGAAGGGCAAAGAGGGGGGGCTGCAATGGGCATGGAGGTGGGGGGCAATCTGGCAAAGGGGGGTGGAGAGAAGCGGCTCCGAGACCCCCTGGTGTGGGGTGAGGGGGAAAGGACGAGGGGAGAGGCGAGACGGAGAAGTGGGGCACAGAGGAGAAGGGCAAAGAGGGGGGGCTGCAATGGGCATGGAGGTGGGGGGCAATCTGGCAAAGGGGGGTGGAGAGAAGCGGCTCCGAGACCCCCTGGTGTGGGGTGAGGGGGAAAGGACGAGGGGAGAGGCGAGACGGAGAAGTGGGGCACAGAGGAGAAGGGCAAAGAGGGGGGGCTGCAATGGGCATGGAGGTGGGGGGCAATCTGGCAAAGGGGGGTGGAGAGAAGCGGCTCCGAGACCCCCTGGTGTGGAGTGGGGGGAAAGAACGAGGGGAGAGGCGAGGCGGAGAAGTGGGGCATAGAAGAGAAGGGCAAAGTGGGGGGGGCTGCAAAGGGCTTGGAGATGGGGGGCAGTGAAGGAGGCGCGCGCGGGGGGTGGGTGGGTGCCCCCTCTCCCACCCCACCGGCTACGACGATGATGGGCGCAATTGTCGGTCAAAGACAAAGCGCTGCGCGAAGTTGAGCGCGCGCGACCCGGTCCCCAAGAAGGGCGCGTAGGATCGCTCCCGCCCGGACCCCTCCGAGCAGAGAAGGGGTAGGGGGGGAAAGGACGCTTCCTTGGGGGGGGGGAAAGGAGGGTGTCTGCATTTACCCCCTCCCCCATAGCCTGCGGGGAAGGGAGAGGGGGTGTCTTTACTTCTGCGTAAAGATGCGGACAGGACGGCTGCCCTCCTTTTAATCTGAGCTCTGGGATCCCTGCCTGGGGTAGGTGGGGGGCATCTCCGGGGAGTGTGGGGGCTGCAGGGAGGTTGAACTCTCGAGCAAGCCAGTCCTCCCTCCTCGGGCGAGACCCCCCCCTCCACTCCAGGGGCGGGAGGCGCCTCTGGCTCCCTCCGCGTCGCCCTCCGCCCCCCTGGTCCGCTCCGATTAGTGGCAGGGCTGGGTGGGTGGGTGGGGGGGGGGTCTCCCCGGCTTGCTCTCTCCCGCCCTTCTCCCTCCAGGCATTGGCCAAGGCGGCCTGTCAATCAGGCGCCCGCCTCCCCCAGCGCCCGCGCAAGGGGGGTGTCGGGGGGGGGACGACTCGGTGCCACCATCCCGCCCCAAGCCGCGGAGAGAGAAGGACCGGTGCCCAGGCGAAGAAGGTGGGAAAAAAAAAGAAAGCCAAGCGCAGCGCTTGCGGGATGCTGAGCGAGGAGGCCATGCAGGCGGCGGTGGAGGAAGGCTCCGGCGGGGGGGCTAAGCTCTACAAGACCCCCCCGCAGCAGCAGCACCACCAACAAGCCCCGCAGCAGCGCAGCCCCTACAGCGCGCTCAAGACCTTCCCCGGGGGGCGTCGGCCGGCGCTGAGCAAGCGCTACGAGCGGCCCACCATGGTGGAGATCCCGCAGGTGCGGGGGGCCGTGGGGCACTTCCAACCCCAGCCCCTGCCCGCCGTCGCCTCCTCTTCCTCGGCGCTGGGGGAGCCTCCCCCCCTGCCCTACCCTGCCCCCTTCCGCGCTTCCCACGGACCCCAGGCGCGCAGTTCGGCCCCGCCACTGGGAACCCAGGCAGCAGCAGCCGCCGCCTCCTCTTCCTCCTCTTCCTCTTCTTCCTCCTCCTCCTCCTCTTCCTCGTCGGCCAGGTACGGCCAACATCACCATCACCACCACCACCATCACCACCAGGGGGCGCCAAGCAGCAGCACCGGCGAAGGGGCGCTGGAGCTGAGCGCAGGTAGGGGACGGCGTCGGGCTGGGGCAGGGGAAGGGGGGCAAAGGCCGGAGACCCTCGCTCTCGGGGAGCCTAGAGGCGAAGGGCTCCTTGAGCAACAGGGGGTTGGACTAGAAGACCTCCAAGGTCCCTTCCAGCTCTGTTCTGATTGTTTGAGTGGTTCTTTTATTGATTGATTGATTGATTGATTGATTGATTGATTGATTGATTGATTGATTGATTGATTGATCGAGTGATTGATTGAAATTGTTTAGGGTCTCCTGCTTGAACGGGTGGGGTGGACTAGAAGACCTCCAAGGTCCCTTCCAGCTGTGTTCTGATTGATTGAGTGGTTCTTTATTTGATTGATTGATTGATTGAGTGGTTCTTTTATTGATTGATTGATTCATTGATTGATTGATTGATTCATTGATTGATTGAAATGGTTTAGGGTCTTCTGCTTGATGGGGGGTGGACTAGAAGACCTCCAAGCTCCCTTTTAGGTCTGTTCTGATTGTTTGAGTGATTGATTGATTGATTGTTGATTGAAATGGTTTAGGGTCTCCTGCTTGAATGGGCGGGGTGGACTAGAACACCTCCAAGGTCCCTTCTACCTGTGTTCTGATTGATTGAGTGGTTCTTTTATTGATTGATTGATTAGTTCTTTGATTGATTGATTGATTGATTGATTGATTGATTGAGTAAAATGGTTTAGGGTCTCCTGCTTGATGTGGGGTGGACTAGAAGACCTCCAAGCTCCCTTTTAGTTCTGTTCTGATTGATTGAGTGGTTCTTTGATTGATTGATTGATTGATTGAGTGAGTGAGTGAGTGAGTGAGTGAGTGGTTCTTTTATTGATTGATTGACTGAGTGGTTCTTTGATTGATTGATTGATTCATTGATTGATTCATTGATTGATTGAAATGGTTTAGGGTCTCCAACCCCCCATTGAGCAGGGGTGGGTTGGAGTAGATGACCTCCAAGGTCCCTTCCAGCTCTGTTCTGCTTGGAATGAAAGGCTTGCTTGAGATGCCCTCATCTGCGTGACGTCATGGTGTGGCTTTGAATAGGGATTTTTTCTGTAACATTCAAGTAAGCTATGAAGCCCTCGGATCTTCCTGAAGATCTTCAGATCTTCTTGTAGGCCTTCTTCTCTTTGATCCCTTCCCGTAGAGCAGGGCTTGTCAATCTCAACAAACTTCAAGATCCATGGACTGCAACTGCCAGGATTCCTCAGCCAGCGTGTCCATTGGCTGACATCAATTGTCTAAGCCCAATTAGCCTGGCTCTCTCCTCCCTTTAGGAATCCAAGGTTCTACACCCAACTGGGAAGACCATAGCAGGACCTAGCAACCCACAGCTTGGGCGGTTGCTCATTCTTGGAAAAAGGCCACTGTATAAAGATCCTTTCCATCCATAACATGGAACCCACCAGACCGGGGGCGGGGGGAGGGAATGCTGCATGTCCCATCCCTGAGGGAGATATATCTGGTGGGACCCAGAAGAAGGACCTTCTCCATGGTGGCCCCCTCTCTCTGGAACATCATTCCCCCAGAGATTAGAACAGCCCCCACTCTAACATTCTTCCAGAAGGCACTGAAGATTTGTTTTGCCAGTGGACCTGGGGAACCCAGAGTGGGATGGAGCCCATTCAATGGCTCTTGTGACCTGCTGTTGCTGGGGTGGGGGCAGGGGTGAAATCCAGCAGGTTCTGATAAGTTCTGGAGAACCGGTAGCGGAAATTTTGAGTAGTTCGGAGAATCGGCAAATGCCACCTCCGGCTGGCCCCAGAGTGGGGTGGGAATGGAGATTTTGCAGTATCCTTCCCCTGGAGTGGAGGGGGAATGGGGATTTTGCAGTATCCTTCCCCCTGGATTGGGGTGGGAATGGGGATTTTGCAGTATCCTTTCCCCTGGATTGGGGTGGGAATGGGGATTTTGCAGTATCCTTCCCCCTGGAATGGGGTGGGAATGGGGATTTTACAATATCCTTCCCCCAGGAGTGGGGTGGGAATGGGGATTTTGCAGTATCCTTTCCCCTGGATTGGGGTGGGAATGGGGATTTTGCAGTATCCTTCCCCCTGGAATGGGGTGGGAATGGGGATTTTGCAATATCCTTCCCCGGGAGTGGGATGGGAATGGAGATTTTGCATTATCCTTCCCCTGCCACTCCCACGAAGCCACACCACGCCCACCAAGCCACACCCACAGAACCGGTAATTTAAAAAAAAATTGGATTTCACCACTGGGCAGGTGTGTGTGGGGGGGGGAGGGGGATTTTATTATATTAATTTATTATATGGACTCATCTTTTATTAGTTTTATTGTTTTTATATGAGGCTTTATATTCTGTAAGCCGCCTTGGATCGCCATGTGCGTATAGGTGGCAATATAAATCCCATCAATCGATCAATGGAAAAAAGCACCTTTGGGTAGATTGGGCAAAGGCAAAATGGCTGGTTAGAAAATCCTCCAGTGAGCTTTCATGGCCGAGGGTAAACTTGAACTCGAGTCTGATCCAGCCCTGAAGGAATTTCTCTACAGTGACGAGCATAATCCCAGCTTCCCTTACCTAATGATGGAACAGCCATAGACATGTGCTCGCTTAAATTTGAGCGGCTTCAGTTCTTCACTGGAGGAATGTTATCTAGGTGACCACTAGATGGCAGCAGAACATTGGGGAGGGATGGGTCTTTCCTTTTGCTACCATCTAGTGGTCAACTGAGGCTTTGCAGCTCAGATACAGTGTGTGCCAGGGTTCCGACAGATGCCCTAATTAAACCATGAGCCTCGAATCAAGCTTCAAAAGAAATCCAGTTATTAATTAGGAGCAACATGTCGGCATGTACCCAAGTGAAGCCAGCTCTGCCCCATGTAATTTACGGCCCAATTATGACCCTGTTTCCCCCCTCCTCCCAGAGTGTGTCATAAATCACATTCTCCAACGGAGCACTTTCGCGGGCTGTAGAGATCACGTCCCTCTGGCTGTTGCCGGTAACCTGGGATACAGCCTTGAGAAAGGTATGTGTGGAATGTGCTTCTGGTTGTGGCTGCCGTGCTGCTCCGTCACTGTCCCCCCCCCCCGCCGCCTATGGCAACTCGAGAGCAGGCCAGGGATGCTTTGCGAGTTGACATTCGGCTCCCCTCACTTCCTGACAGTGTGCCTAATTTTGCCTTCGTTGGGCTCTCTACACTTGGAGCTCCAGATGTAGTCTCTACATCTTCAGACTTGCCTACAAGAGAGAAGGAAGATTTGGGGAGAAATGTCGGCTGTGGGAAACAGTCTTTATGTAGGTCCAGCCTGGAGATTGAAACATTCTTCAGGCATTCTATTCTTCTTCTCATCCTTCCTATTACCTATCTCCTTCTACTTATGACTATAACCTTGTTGCTTGTATCTTTACGATTTATATTGTTTTATTCAGTTTCCTAGTATGATTTTGATTGCTTATTTACTATCCTATGACTATCACTAAGTGCTGTATCTTATCATTCATGGTGAATGCATTTTTTTATGTATACTGAGAGCTTTTGCACTAAAGACAAATTCCTTGTGTGTCCAATCACACTTGAGCAATAAAGAATTCTACTCTATACTATTCTCATGAAGATGACTTCCATGGTCAAGCAGGCCTTCTCCTCCTCCTCCTCCTCCTCCTCCTCCTCCTTGTTCATCTTCATCTTCTTGTTCTCCTCCTCCTCCTTGCTCTTGTTCTCCTCCTCTTCCTCCTTTTTGTTCATCTTCTCCTCTTCCTTCTTTTCCTCCTCCTCCTTCTCCTCCTTTTTCTCCTCCTCCTCCTCCTCCTCCTTCTTGTTCATCTTCATCTTCTTGTTCTCCTCCTTGTTCTTGTTCTTCTCCTCCTCCTTCTTGTTCATCTTCTTCCCCTCTTCCTTCTTTTCGTCTTCATCCTCCTCCTCCTCCTTGTTCTTGCTCTCCTTCTCCTTCTTGTTCATCTTCTTCTCCTCCTCTTCCTTCTCCTCCTCCTCCTTCTTCTCCTTCTCCTCCTTTTCCTTCTTGTTCATCTTCTCTTGTTCTCCTCCTCCTTCTTGCTCATCTTCATCTTCTTGTTCTCCTCCTCCTCCTTGTTCTTGTTCTCCTCCTTCTTGTCCATCTTGTTCTCCTCCTCTTCTTCCTCCTCCTCCTTCTCGTTCATCTTCATCCTCTTGTTCTCCTCCTCCTCCTCCTTATTCTTGTTCTCCTCCTCCTCCTTCTTGTTCATCTTCTTCTTCTCCTCTTCCTTCTTTTCCTCCTTCTTGTTCTTGTTCTTCCTTCTTCTTCTCCTTCTCCTCCTTCTCCTTTTCCTCCTCCTCCTCCTTCTTCCCTGTCCTTCTCCTCCTCCTCCTTCAGTACTTCCCCTCCTCCTTCTTCCCCTGCCTTCTTCTGATTTTTGCTTTTCCTCTCCTCTTCTGCAACCCAATCATTTGGAAGAGGGCATGAAGCTGTTTTTTCCCATGAGCTGAGAAAAAACAGAAAGAAAAGCTCTTCAGAAGGACATCCCTTCACCCAGTGACTTGCTTCCACGACATAGAGAGAACCTCAGTTCAGCACAACGACAGAAAACAGACTAATAATAATAATAATAATAATAATAATAATAATAATAATAATAATGAAAAATCCCCAAACATAATTCTGCACATCGATTTTGGTATCTTTAATACCACCGTAAATGTCTTTTGAGCCTTGAAGGACTTAATTGCCATGCGAGATGATCAAAACATTTCCTTCTTTTTAGACGGAATCGTCAGAAATCTGAAAAGCCCCATTCTCTTTTCCCTCCTTTCTTCTTTTTTCTTCTCCCCCTTCCCCACCGCTCACGGATGGGTGTTAGAGGCTCACTTAGTTTTTTGATATGCAAGCCTAAATTTGGCACCAGGAAATTGGAAATTGCATCTTTAAGCAGGCTACAATCAAAAATGAATTACAATAAATCCTATATAATTGCATAGGTCATTCTCTTTAATGAGATTTTATTAACCTGACTGTCAGGCTTTTGAGTCAGGCAGATATTTTATCTTCCTCAACTGATAAAAGTGTCAGCTATAAACCACCGTATAAATATTCATAAATCTGCACATCGGTGACAGCCTATCAGCATCCTTCTTCTGGACATTAAAAGCATTCTAATTACTTTCTGTCGAGCAGAGCCGAAAAGGATGCCTGTTATAATATGCGCTAGGCAGGCATGATTGCCTTTGTTTGCCACCACAAATCACTGCACACACACACACACACACACATACACACTGTTTTATCAACGGAGGGTCCGAGAAAACAGCCCAGCTTGGACTAAGCAGCCAGCAGCCGATTAGGCCACATTCGGAGCCGAATTGCATCGGGAGCCCAATTCGGAGAGAAGGTTTATCTTTTGATTTAACAGGAGGAGAAAGCAGTTTGGTTCGCCCAGAGATCTGCCATCTCTCTCTCTCTCTCTCTCTGGTTTTTCATTTCCCCTAGTTTTTATTGAGTTTATAAGATAAAAGAAGGTACAACATAGGAAAGTAAATAGGAAAACAACGGGGAGAAAAGCGAGGAAGGATTAGGGGGGGGGGAAGAAACAGAAGCCTTGACTTCCGACTCTCTCTGTGGCATTAAAATAAGGCCATTCGCATTAAATCGCAACCTTTAGCTTTTTCATAATAATAATATAAACAAGCCATTTCTGGAAGGGTCTAATGCAGCTGTCGGCAACCTGCAGCTCCAGAGCTGCATGCGGCTCTTTGGGCCCTCTGCTGTGGCTCCCTGTTGGGTGATCCCACCATTGAATGGTCCCGCCCCTCGCCCGCCCCTCTCAGTCATTCCTCGCCTGGCCTGAGAAGGTAAGGGTGGCGGAAGGGGATGGAGAAGCAGCTAGGGCAGAGACAGAGAGATACAGAGAGAGGGGGGGAGAGAGAGAGAGATACAGAGAGAGAGGGAGAGAGAGAGAGAGAGAGAGAGAGATACAGAGAGAGGGGGAGAGAGAGACATAGAGAGATACAGAGAGAGGGGGAGAGAGAGAGAGACATAGAGAGATACAGAGAGAGGGGGAGAGAGAGAGACATAGAGAGATACAGAGAGAGGGGGAGAGAGAGAGAGACATAGAGAGATACAGAGAGACAGAGAGAGAGAGATACAGAGAGAGGGAGAGAGAGAGGGGGGGAGAGAGAGACATAGAGAGATACAGAGGGGGGAGAGAGAGAGATACAGAGAGAGAGGGAGAGAGAGATACAGAGAGAGAGGGAGAGAGAGAGAGACATAGAGAGATACAGAGAGGGGAGAGAGAGACATAGAGAGATACAGAGAGGGGGGAGAGAGGGAGACAGAGAGATACAGAGAAAGGGGGAGAGAGAGACAGAGAGAGATACAGAGGGGGGAGAGAGAGATACAGAGAGAGAGGGAGAGAGAGATACAGAGAGAGAGGGAGAGAGAGAGAGACATAGAGAGATACAGAGAGGGGAGAGAGAGACATAGAGAGATACAGAGAGGGGGGAGAGAGGGAGACAGAGAGATACAGAGAAAGGGGGAGAGAGAGAGACAGAGAGAGATACAGAGAGAGGGGGAGAGAGAGAGACATAGAGAGATACAGAGAGGGGGAGAGAGAGAGACATAGAGAGATACAGAGAGAGGGGGAGAGAGGGAGACAGAGAGAGATACAGAGAGAGGGGGAGAGAGAGAGACAGAGAGAGGGGGGAGAGAGAGAGAGATACAGAGAGAGAGGGAGAGAGAGAGAGAGAGAGAGAGAGAGATACAGAGAGAGGGGGAGAGAGAGACATAGAGAGATACAGAGAGGGGGAGAGAGGGAGACAGAGAGATACAGAGAAAGGGGGAGAGAGAGAGACATAGAGAGATACAGAGAGGGGGAGAGAGAGAGACATAGAGAGATACAGAGAGAGGGGGAGAGAGAGAGACAGAGAGAGAGGGAGAGAGGAAGGGGAAAGAGGGAGGGAGGGGAGAGAGAGAGATGTCAAAAGGATTTTGTGGTTCCTGGTGTTTTTTTAACAACTGGTTCTCTGCCCTAATGACTAGCTAGGTAGGCGTGGCTAGGGGGTCATGTGACTGGTGGAAGTGAGTGACATAGAGTTGGCCACGCCCAACCAGGTTTTGTGGCTCCCGGTGTTTTCTTTTTTGTGGGAAATGGGTCCAAATGGCTCTTTGAGTGTTTAAGGTTGCAGACCCCTGGTCTAACGGGTAAAAACCCAGAGTTTCATTCTTTTCCACTTCAAGCATCAAGTTCAGAAGCGGTTTCCATGTGGAGACAAAAGTACTTCTGTTCTTTTCTTTATTCAGTTTTGCTCTTTCAGCCAACTCCATCAGCTTCTGCAACCATTCATCCATGGTAGGAATCAAAGTGTCCTTCTATTTTTGCGCATACAATGGCTTTGCTGCTCTTGTCAACATTGTTCTTGTTGTTGTTAGTTGCGAAATCGAGTCCGACCCATTGCGACCCCATGGACAATGTTCTTCCAGGCCTTCCTATGCTCTACCATCCTCTGGAGTCCATTGAAGCTCCCGCCGACTGCTTCAGTGACTCCATCCGGCCACCTCGTTCTCTGCCGTCCCCTTCTTCTTCTTTTGCCCTCCATCGTTCCCAGCATTGGGCTCTTCTCCAGGGAGTCCTTCCTTCTCATCAGGTGGCCAAAGGATTTGAGTTTCCTCTTCAGGATCTGGCCTTCTAAAGAGCAGTCAAGGTTGATCTCCTCTAGGACTGACCGGTTGGATGGCCTTGCAGTCCAAGGGACTCGCAGGAGTCTTCTCCAGCACCAGAGTTCAATGGTTTTCCCAGTTGCGATATATGGCTGTGAAAGTTGGACCATAAGAAAGGCTGAGCGACAAAGAATTGAGGCTGGCATAGTGCATAATTAATTCCATCAAATATTTGCAGCTCAGGGTTAAAATGTGGGCTCCGGAGTCCGGAGCTGAGTAGTTCGGAGAACCGATAGTGGAAATTTTGAGTAGTTCGGAAAACCGGCAAATACCACCTCTGGCTGGCTCCAGAGTGGGGTGGGAATGGAGATTTTACAGTATCCTTCCCCTGCCATGCCCACCAAGCCATGCCCACCAAGCCACACCCACAGAACCGGTAGTAAAAAAATTTGAAACCACCACTGGTTCAGGGTAATGTTGATAAGCCCTCACTTTTATCTCCCTTGAAACGGTGCCAGGCCACCGTTGGTGAAATTAACCAGTGGTGAAATTAATTTTTTTTTACTACTGGTTCTATAGGCGTGGCTTGGTGGGCATGGTGTGGCTTGGTGGGCATGGCAGGGGAAGGATACTGCAAAATCCCCATTCCCTCCCCACTCCTGGGTGAAGGATATTGCAAAATCCCCATTCTCATCCCACTCTGGGGCCAGCCAGAGATGGTATTTGCCGGTTCTCTGAACTACTCAAAATTTCCGCTACCAGTTCTCCAGAACCTGCTGGATTTCACCCCTGGGCCAAACGTAGCACAGAGTCAAACAGGACTTCTCAGAGCTTGAACCAACTATATGAACTAATTGCTTCCTGCAAAGGCTCACGTGCGTTTGCTCCTCTTTTATGTCTTATGGGAGGGGCCAATCAACTCCAAGCCTTACTCCCAAGTTGCCCTTTTTTTCCTTAATTGTCCTTGCCTTCTGGCAACTCTGCGCATGCGTGCATTGGGAACAGGCTCACACTGTTCTTCTGCCTCGCTGATGTCAGATTCCAGAGGCAGCACATAACTACCAGATGGTCCTGGTCCCCTCTCTGCCTCCGACGCAGAGCCCTCATCCGAGCCTTCCCCAGACTCCAGGACTGGCCCACGTTTTTCCACAACCTCCTCACTGTCCGACTCCACAAGCCACCAGCGGACCACAACACCTGTAGTCCCACCGATCCAGTCATTCAAAGCAGGCACGTCCAGAATTCTTCGCCAGGAACCCACCAGCTTGCAAAAAAAAACATACCACACGCATGTTGCCATTCTGGGGAGGTTAACTGTGCCTTTAGATTCCATATGAGTTTGAGGATCTGCTATATTATTTGCAGACAGTGTTTGTTCTTGTTCTCTTTGACGACTGAGAGTTTTTAATGCCTGGCTGATGCTCTTAAAAAAAATAAATAAAATAGTTTTCATTTACATAATGGAACGGCGAGAGCACAAAAGAAACTGTTCAAATGTTGATATTCTTTTTGCCCCCCTCCTCCTTCCAGACCTATAAATTGTCAGATATCTACTGTTAGTGGGGTTTTTTTTTTCTTCCTTTGTATAGGCCCCGATGAATAACATAAGCAAACTTGCAATTATGTGCATTTCACTTTGACATCCTCAAGCA